>NC_057415.1:25090766-25292143 GCF_019320065.1 Cervus canadensis
CTCACCTAAGAGACTTACAATAGCTAACCTTCAGAGATTAAAAAGGTTAAATGAAATAAACTATGTAAAAGGTCTAGCACAGAAGAACAAATGATGCTTTCTTTTTAAATATTTTCTTTTCTTACTCAGTTTTCCAAATAAACAGGTAAAATCTTGACAATGTATAGTTATTTTACTCTGAGCAAATGAGGAATTGAAAAATTTGATGGGTTTTTTACGGTCTTATTCAGTGAATCATTTTTGAAAAAAAATGTTTTCTACTAGGTGACATCCATATAACTCAAGTATCGCCTTTAGGCTTAAATTGATTAGAATTGAGGCAATACTATGAATAATGACTTAGTAACTTTCAGTATGTAAAATATAAAGAAGTCTATTGCTTTTCCAATCCTCACATTTTTTTCCCTCTACACAGAAACTAGAATTCATTTTCAAAAAGCTCAGCTCTCTATTAAATATTCTAATAGTCCTCATTTGGCAAATAGGACACCTAAGTCACAGAAAATTTATATGTTAATAATATTCAATAGATAGGGTTACATAGAACAAGTAAGAGGAATAATTAATTTTATCAATAAGTCTGTCTGACTTCAGAACCCAAGTCCCTATACAATAATATACTTCTCATACATGAACACTTGAAGACTTGCATGATCTTCAGACCCTGCCAAATTCAGTCTTCAGCTCATACAACTCAGACCAGCTCCCTTAGTACATCCATTATCTTTTTTCATTGGGTTCCTCTTACAATATTTTTAAACAAGTCATAGCTTAGATTATAAACTTCCTTGTCTATGACCTGTTTATAAAGTAAAAGTTTAACTTTTCAGTTTTTAAATAGCATTCAGATTTTCACTTTATTACTTGCAATGGGAGTGACAATAATGGAGAGCCATCTTGATTAGTTGATGGACTCTTTTCACATTCAAATACAACATTTTACATACAGCTTGCATAGTAATAAAAGATTTTACTGAGCATTCTAAATTGTAGACTGTGTCTCAATTAAAATAAGGTTGAGTTATGGTTCCCTGATCAGTTCAGTTCAGTTGCTCAGTTGTGTCCAACTCTTTGCTACCCCCTGAATCGCAACACACCAGGCCTCCCTGTCCATCACAAACTCCCGGAGTTTACCCAAACCCATGTCCATCGAGTTGGTGATGCCATCCAGCCATCTCATCCTCTGTCACCCCCTTCTCTTCCTGCCTTCAATGTTTCCCAGCATCAGAGTCTTTTCCAATGAGTCAACTCTTTGCATGAGGTGGCCAAAGTATTGGAGTTTCAGCTTCAACACCAGTCCTTCCAATGAACACCCAGGACTGATCTCCTTTAGGATGGACTGGTTGGATCTCCTTGCAGTCCACGGGACTCTCAAGAGTCTTCTTCAACATCACAGTTCAAAAGCATCAATTCTTCAGCACTCAGCTTTCTTCACAGTCCAACTCTCACACCCATACATGACCACTGGAAAAATCATAGCCTTGACCAGACGGACCTTTGTTGGTAGAGTCTTTAGGGTTTTCTGTAGAGAGGATCATGTCATCTGCAAACAGTGAGAGTTTATTTCTTTTTTTCCTATCTGGATTCCTTTTATTTCTTTTTCTGCTCTGATTGCTATGACCAAAACTTCCAAAGCTATGTTGATAGTAGTGGTGATAGTGGGTACCCTGGTCTTGTTCCTGACTTAAGGGGAAATGCTTTCAATTTTTCACCATTGAGGGTAATGCTTGCTGTGGGTTTGTCATATATAGCTTTTATTATGTTGAGATATGTTCCTTCTATTCCTGCTTTCTGGAGAGTTTTTATCATAAATGGATGTTGATTTTTGTCAAAGGCTTTTCCTGCATCTATTGAGATAATCATATGGTTTTTCTCTTTCAATTTGTTAATGCGAGGTATTGCATTGATTGATTTGCAGATATTAAAGAATCCTTATATTCCTGGGAAAAGCCCACTTGGTCATAATGTATGATCTTTTTAATATGTTGTTGGATTCTATTTGCTAGAATTTACCAGAAAATTACTAGAGCTTATCAATGAATATAGTAAAGTTGCAGGATATAAAATTAACACACAGAAATCCCTTGCCTTCCATTACACTAACAATGAGAAACAGAAAGAGAAATTAAGGAAACAATTCCATTCACCATTGTAATGAAAAGAATTAAATACTTTGGAATATACTAACCTAAAGAAACAAAAGATCTATGTATAGAAAACTATAAAACACCAATGAAAGAAATCAAAGAGGACACAAATAGATGGAGAAATATACCGTGTTCATGGATTGGAAGAATTAATATTGGGAAAATGACTATGCTACCCAAAGAAATCTGTAGATTCAATGCAATCCCTATCAAGCTACCAACAGTATTCTTCACAGAACTAGAACAAATAATTTCGCAATTTGTATGGAAATACAAAAAAATCTCGAATAGCCAAAGCAATCTTGAGAAAGAAGAATGGAACCGGAGGAATCAACCTGCCTGACTTCAGGTTTTACTACAAAGCCACAGTCATCAAGACAGTATAGTACTGGCACAAAGACAGAAATATAGATCAGTGGAACAAAATGGAAAGCCCAGAGATAAATCCACGTACCTATGGACACCTTATTTTTGACAAAGGAGGCAAGACTATACAATGGAAAAAAGACAACCTCTTTAACAAGTGGTGCTGGGAAAACTGGTCAACCACTTGTAAAAGAATGAAACTAGAACACTTTCTAACATCATACACAAAAATAAACTGAAAATGGATCAAAGATCTAAATGTAAGACAAGAAACTATAAAACTCCTAGAGGACAACATAGGCAAAACACTCTCTGACATAAATCACAGCAAGATCTTCTATGACCCACCTCCCAGAATATTGGAAATAAAAGCAAAAACAAACAAATGGGACCTAATTAAACTTAAAAGCTTTTGCACAACAAAGGAAACTATAAGTAAGGTGGAAAGACAGCCCTCAGATTGGGAGGAAATAATAGCAAACAAAGCAACAGACAAAGGATTAATCTCAAAAATATACAAGCAACTCCTGCAGCTCAATTCCAGAAAAATAAATGACCCAATCAAAAACTGGGCCAAAGATCTAAACAGACATTTCTCCAAAGAAGACATACAGGTGGCTAACAAACACATGAAAAGATGCTCAACATCACTTATTATCAGAGAAATGCAAATCAAAACCACAATAAGGTACCATCTCACGCGGTCAGAATGGCTACTATCAAAAAGTCTACAAACAATAAATGCCGGAGAGGGTGTGGAGAAAAGGGAACCCTCTTACTCTGTTGGTGGGAATGCAAACTAGCATATCCACTATGGAGAACAGTGTGGAGATTCCTTAAAAAACTGGAAATAGAACTGCCATATGACCCAGCAATCCCACTCCTGGGCATACACACCAAGGAAACCAGATCTGAAAGAGACACATGTACCCCAATGTTCATCGCAGCACTGTTTATAACAGCCAGGACATGGAAGCAGCCTAGATGTCCATCAGCAGACGAATGGATAAGGAAGCTGTGGTACATATACACAATGGAATATTACTCAGCCGTTAAAAAGAATACATTTGAATCAGTCCTAATGAGATGGATGAACCTGTAGCCTATTATACAGAGTGAAGTAAGCCAGAAATATAAACACCAATACAGTATACTAACACATATATATGGAATTTAGAAGGATGGTAACAATAACCCTATATGCAAGACAGAAAAAAAGACACAGATGTATAGAGCAGACTTTTGGACTGTATGGGAGAAGGTGAGGGTGGGATGATCTGTGATAATAGCATTGAAACATGTATATTATCAAGTGTGAAACAGATTGCCAGTCCAAGTTGGAAGCATGAGACAAGTGATCAGGGCTGGTACACTGGGATGACCCAGAGGGATGGGATAGGGAGGGAGGTGGGAGGGGGGTTCAGGATCAGGAACACATGTAAATCCATTGCTGATTCATGCAATGTATGGCAAAAACAACTACAATATTGTAAAGTAATTAGCCTCCAACTAATAAAAATAAATTAAAAAAAAAAAAAAAGAATCCTACGTGCAATGCAGAAGACTTGCAGGAAACACAGGTTTGGTCCCTGGGTTGTGAAGACCCTCTGGAGAAGGAATTGGCAACCCACTCCAGTATTTCTGCATGAAAAATCCCATGAACAGAGGAGTCTGGCAGACTATAGTTAATGGAATACAAACAGCTGGACCTGAAAGAGAGACTAAACAATAACAGACATAGCAATCAAAGAAAAAGAAATATAAGCAATTAAGATTGGAAAAGAAACACAACTCTCACTGTTTGCAGATGACGTGATACTAAAGATAGAAAACCCTAAAGTTGCCACCAGAAAATTACAAGATTCTGCTCCTTAAGCTCTGTTTCAACCTTTACTTTATCCCGGGCAGCCCTGCTTAATTTGAATTCTAATCTCTGCAGTTTCACCATTTAGATTCATCTTCATATTCTGGAAGAAAAATCTCTCTTAAAGGTTATTTTTATTTCTCACATCCTGATGGTTTTAGGCTGTATTGCCTCATAACTCTCTAATATAGTGGTTTCCACTGGTCATTTTGATGTCAGAGACAAATTGGAGCTTCTTAGCCCTCTACAAGTCTCATAGGCTTCCTTTGCCTCCTAATAGAGGTTTCCATTCTCCTTCCAGGCAAATACTTATTTCTATTTATGTCTTCTTACCTCCTTTCACTATTCCAGCACAGTCAGTACTAAAAGTGTTGCAGATTCTGTAGGCAGTGAATATTCTTGATACTGCATTCTCTAGTTTACTAGAAGTCACTGTATTTATTCTGTTATTTTTGCTTTACCAGCTTCTAGTCTTCCAGGCTTCAGCAGTACATGAACCGTGAGCTTCCAGATGTTCAAGATGTATTTAGAAAAGGCAGAGGAACCAGAGGTCAAATAGTCCACACCTGTTGTGTCATCAAAAAAGCATGAGAGTTCCAGAAAAAATATCTATTTCTGCTTTATTGACTATGCCAAAGCCTTTGGCTGTGTGGATTACATGTGAAAAATTCTTTAAGAGGTGGAAATACCAGACCACATGACCTGCCTCCTAAGAAATATGTAGGCAGGTCAAGAAGCAACATTTAGAACTGGACATGGAACAACAGACTGGTTCCAAATTGGGAAAGGAATATGTCAAGGCTGTATTTTGTCACCCTGCTTATTTAACTTATATGCAGAGTACATCATGAGAAACGCTGGGCTGGAGGAAGCACAAGCTGGAATCAAGATTGCTGGAAGAAATATCAATAACCTCAGATATTCAGATGACACCACCCTTATGGCAGAAAGTGAAGAAGAATGAAAGAGCCTCTTGATGAAAGTGAAAGAGGAGAGTGAAAAAGTTGGCTTAACACTAAACATTCAGAAAACTAAGATCATGGTATCTGGTCCCATCACTTCATGGCAAATAGATGGGGAAACAGTGAGAGACTTTATTTTCCTGGACTCCAAAATCACTGCAGATGATGATTGCAGCTAAGAAATTAAAAGACACTTGTTCCTTGGAAGAGAAGTTATGACCAACCTAGACAGTATATTAAAAAGCAGAGACATTACTTTGCCAACAAAAGACCATCTAGTCAAAGCTATCGTTTTTCCAGTGGTCATGTATGGATGTGAGAGTTGGACTATAAAGAAGGCTAAGCGCCGAAGAATTGATGCTTTTGAACTGTGGTGTTGGAGAAGACTCTTGAGAGTCCCTTGGGCTGCAAGGAGATCCAACCAGTTTATCCTAAAGGAAATCAGTTCTGAATATTCATTGGAAGGACTGATGATGAAACTGAAACTCAAATACTTTGGCCACCTGATTCGAAGAACTGACTCACTGGAATAGACCCTGATGCTGGGAAAGATTGAAAGTAGGAAGAGAAGGGAACAGAGGATGAGATAGTTTGATGGCATCACTGACTCAATGGACATGAGTTTGAGTAGGGTCCGGGAGTTGGTGATGGACAGGGAGGCCTGGCATGCTGCAGTTCATAGGGTCGCAAAGAGTCGAACGCAATTGAACTGAACTGAACTAGATACTAAATTATGGACAAGATGGTATCTCAGCAGCAAATCCTTAATTTCATAAGTTTCAAAGTTTAATAAAGGCATTATAGTAATGTAAGAAGCATGGAAATAAACGAAGGTGAACAGTGAATGCCTAAAAGTATATACATAAGACAATCTAAAGAGATTATAACTCTCGGGTTGTGCATGGTTGCAGTGCTCCCAACTGAATACTAGTTGGATTTCTGGGCAGATGAACTGATAGTGTAAAATTCTAAAAGTTAACAGTTATTAATAGAGATTTTTTAGTAGTGTTAGGTAGTTAGAATAGGAAACAGGAGTCCAGAATGGTAGTGGCTAAAAGACAAGAAAGGGAAAAGCCTGGGAAAATAGAACAAAGGAAGGTCCAAAAATAGAACAAAGGAAGGTCCAAGGGCCAGAGTGAGGGCCTCAGGTAGAACAAACAGCATTCCTGGCTAGCCCAGTTTACATAGGGCAGGCCTGGGGGTGGGGGTGGGGGACATATAAAAAGAGCCAAAGGCCTAGGGCTCTCTTCTCTTCATGTCTTTGGGTCAGCATGCTCTCATGCCTCGAGGATGTATTTTCCTGCTATTTTCTAAATAAAATTGAGCTGTAACACAGAGCTGTAATACTGATCTCTCTAAGAGCTATAACACGGTCTGTTTGAGACCCAAGAGCTATAACATGGTCTGTCCAAGACCTGAGAGCCATAACACTGTCTGTTTGAGAGCTGTGACACGCCGAGGGCTTTAACATCCATTGCTTCAAATTTTTGTTAAGACGAGGCAGAACCGAGGAGATTACATTCCCCTGACAATAGCATGCATTTACAGAGTTCAGTGGATTTTAAAGATTGAATACATTAAATTTTCATCATTTATTGCACAATATTTAACCTAAAATTATAATTTGAAAACAAAAATTAAGTTTATGCACAGATTAAAGAATGCAGGAAATGCCATCATATATTTTTACAAAACATAAGATATATATATCATTTATAATTTATGAACCTATTACTAAAATATAAGTATTTATTTTTCAATATATGTGCTCATAATAGTATCTCCCTAATGAGAGTCAATTCCTAGGCAGGTTGATAAGAAGTTCAGGGTCTCTGAAGAGGAGAGAGGGAGCTGGGGTTTTCAAGGACGAGATAGGGGTCTAGAATTCTCAAGGTGGAGGAAAGGACAAACATCTTTTTTTTTTTCTCTCTCTACATTCCTTAGTCTTAGTCACATAAAACCTTTTTTTTTTTTCTCCCTTAAGCCTGGAATGGAAGATTACACAACAGTTTAGTTTAAACTCTGTACTAAGGATTATATAACAACAATGTATTCTGCTTGAAGACAGTTTCTCTTTCTTGAAAACCTTCTGACTAATCCTGGTATCTTAGAATGTATATTATGGGATTGGGTCTGGTAAGACATTTCCATTGTTAAGTTTTGATGTTGTTACTTTAAAATGTAAATTGTGGGAGTGGGTCTGGTAAAATTTCTACAACTTTGAGACATTCTTTTGATTTATTGTAATAGCTAATTAAAAAAGTATATAACTCCCTTGCTTAGACTAGCAGGGAGGGCACTCTCTGTCCTCCTTCTGATGTCTTTGTCAGAAGCTTTCTCTGTCCCTTTTTCATACTTTAATAAAACTCTGCTACACAGAAGCTCTTAAACAATCAATCCTGGTCCCAGTTCCTGAAGTTAAATTTTCTTCTTCAGAGATCATGAATCCAACATTGTTCACAGTAAGCTATCACTAACCAAGTAAATGAAATGTATGTTTCATTTGAACCCCAGGTTCCTTTCTGTTAAACAATCATTATTAATATTTATTATGTACATCCTCCCATTTTTATGTAACACAAGTATCAGTTTATTACATATATCAGAATAATCTATGCATTCTTGTGAATATCACATTTCCTTTTTAACAATATCTTAAGTACTTTTTTACATTAGCACATAGCTCATTCTTCCACTATATGCATAATAGTCCTCTAAATTGAGTCCTCCTAATTTATTTATACCAGCCCTATTGAAGGCCTTATTCACTGCTTAAAGTAATTTGCTATTGCAAACAATGCTCTAACAAACATCCATAATGCAAAAAGCATAGTCTGATGGTTAAAAAAAAAATTATCATACAATTCAAATGCTTAATCAGTTTTACATTCTTAAAAAAAAAAAAAAAAAAACCCAAAAACATAAACTCTGTAAAACAGGTATCAAGAGCTAAGAAAACAAGACAGATAAACCAGGAAGAAAAAAGTAAGAGAAAGTAAAGAGAAACTCCATTTTGGAATTCAATACTAGAAGTGTACCTATTAAATCTCCCTGGGGGAACTAAAAAGACTAACTATAGAACCCCTGCATCTGACATGGTAATAGATTTCCATATTAAATAGTTAAGATATTTAAGTCATAAGTAAAAACCTACAGAAAAATTCTGTAGAAAACAAGCCTTAACTCAATAACTCAGAAGGTTTTACTATGAAGGAGTTGATAGATATAATTAAATTCAATGTAACATTTCAAATAGGAATAAGTAGCAGTACAATTCAAGAAAAAGGAATACACAAAGGAAATAAGGGCACTTTGATAAAATATCTAAAGTATACTGGACATCAATCGAACATAAATCTTCTTTAAACAATAAGAGCACAGAATAAATGTAGTGAATATATTCACTACATAGGAATATAACTGTGCCAGTCTTTAATAAACATTACTTCAATCAGAACAAATTAAGGAGTAAAAATATATATATATATATATATATATATAACAAATGTGATAAATACTTATGCACTCTGTGACTAAACAGGGAAAGTAGATGTGTGAAATGATCTTGTGTAAGGAAACAGAAACTTCAAGGACTGTGATGAAGGCAGAATAGATAGATGAAGGCAGGATAGATGAAGGCCTTTAAATGGTATGCAAATTTTTTTTAAATGTAAGGAAACATTGTACTGAAAAGACAAAATGCTCTGTCCAGGTGATTATTTGATTTATATAGCCTTATAACATTTCTCAGCTCCTTCTGAAATAAAATTCACTAAACTCATAAAGGTACAAATATAACTACTCATATCTATGGTCATAATACCATAAAGCTGGCAATTCCTATTATACATACACATGTCATTGACATAAGTGAAAAAAAAATCACTATGCTAAATAATGCTTAAGCCAAATAAAAGCTTAGTAACTGCAGTTTCAGAATATCTTCATTTTTTCCCCTGTTTAGAATTAGTAAGAAATATGTGACTGCTAGGAAAAAATAGGTGTAATGAGTGATGCAAACAAAGGCCAGTTAGTATTTCAGAAGTCTAAGCCCCTTGATTACATAAATAATTAGGCGTGCACAATATGACACTTCATGGGGTCACAAAGATTTGGACACGGCTGAGTGACTGAACTGACTGGCTGAATATGACACTCAGGCACATTCACCAATCTGACGTAGAAATATACCCCCTCTGGGAGATATAAATATATAAGCTATTTATTTAAAATAGGAGAGCATAGCTGTGGTTCTTCACAAGGGTTACCCTTAAGTACCTCCTCTCATGCTATTCTCTCTCTATCTCATCTCATGGCCTCAGACAACTAATCTCTTAAACCTAAGCTATGAGTTTC
Source organism: Cervus canadensis (assembly GCF_019320065.1). Lineage (NCBI taxonomy): Eukaryota > Metazoa > Chordata > Mammalia > Artiodactyla > Cervidae > Cervus > Cervus canadensis. The sequence goes on from NC_057415.1 coordinate 25,100,462, forward strand.
AGAAGAGCAGGATGAAACAGAATTTTCAGAAAATATGATATTATAGTGAAGAGGAATTCATCACCATTCATTAAAACAGATAAGAGCCATTAAAAGGAATACCTATTCAGTTCAGTTCAGTTCAGTTCAGTCCCTCAGTCGTGTCCGACTCATTGTGACCCCATGAATCGCAGCACGCCAGGCCTCCCTGTCCATCACCAACTCCTGGAGTTTACTCAAACTCATGTCCATTGAGTCAGTGATACCATCCAACCATCTCGTCCTCTGTCGTCCGCTTCTCCTGCCTTCAATCCCTCCCAGCATCAGGGTATTTTCCAATGAGTCAACTCTTCGCATCTGGTGGCCAAAGTATTGCAGTTTCAGCTTCAGCATCAGTCCTTCCAATGAACACCCAGGACTGATCTCCTTTAGGATGGACTGGTTGGATCTCCTTGCAGTCCAAGGGACTCTCAAGAGTCTTTAACATCACAGTTCAAAAGCATCAATTTTTCGGTGCTCAGCTTTCTTTGTAGTCCAACTGTCACATCCATGCAAGACTGCTGGAAAAACCATAGCCTGACTAGACAAACCTTGTTGGCAAAGTAATGTCTCTGCTTTTTAATATGCTATCTAGGTTGGTCATAAGTTTCCTTCCAATGAGTAAGCGTCTTTTAATTTCATGGCTGCAATCACCATCTGCAGTGATTTTGGAGCCCCCCAAAATAAAATCTGACACTGCTTCCACTGTTTCCCCACCTATCTGCCATAAAGTGATGGGACCAGATGCCATGATCTTAGTTTTCTGAATGTTGAGCCTTAAGCCAACTTATTATAGAACATTAATAAAATACATACTAAGTTAAGTGAAGCAAATACTTATAGTTAATAAATAATTTTAGCCATCTATTCTTGATTTTATGTATATTCATAAGTGCATAAAAATTCTTGTACTTAGTAAAAAGAAGACTACATAGTAGCAGATAAATTTACATTAAATTTAGGAAAAATTAATTTTTACCCCTCCACATAATATTACTTTTCAATACTTAATTATAGACATTGGTATTTATAGTTTATGTACTCTTTAAATTACATTACCTAGGAAATGTAAGAAGATCAGCTGGGAATAAAAGTTATTTAAGGCATAAGAGAGGCATGAGAGATCATTTAATCATTCAATAAATAAAGAAAAATTTATCAGCTTCTTGTATATTTGCAGTATCCCCTTAGAGACTGATATAGAAAAATAAGATTCCATTCATAATGACAATTATAAAATATTTACATATATATTATAGTATAGATATTGATAAGTGACTGATGCAGTAAAGAGAGAAAAAACCTTAAATAAACAAAGAAGCCTGTTCTTAAGAAGGGTAAATATAGCAAAATATCAGTTAAAATTATACATATAAATATACAAAAATGTAATTCCAAAAGAAATTTTAAAAAAATCAGAATTTGATATTAAGAAGATAGATACACAAAAAATATCAAAACATTTTTAAAAGGTATTGAAGGATAAGGTTCATATGATAAGCAATTAAATACAACACAAATTTCTAAAAGTTTAAAATGTGAAACCTGGACTATACAGGTCAGAGATAGAAATGAAACTGAATGAAATAGAAAATTATGCATATGTGTATATTAAGGAGTGTGCTTTTAATTTGCTTATGTATATGTGTAGGCTTCTAGAACATTATGTTATATAGTAAATATGCAATTATGAAAGCAAGGGCAAATTATGTTTGATTTGTTAACTCTGGAAAATGATTTTAGATTGTGTCTAACCATGATAAAATTAGCAAAAATACATAAAAAAGAAATATGGTGTTTAGATTATGTGGTACTTTTGCACTTACATAATGAAGACAACAAATACATAATAATATAAAGTAAGATTGGATTTGTTGAGGAAAAATAGGTAAAGAATTATTTGTCCTTAGGTTTTCCTCTATGAGATCAGGAACATGAACACATCCATTACTTTTAAAATTGCAATAGGTATTTCGCTGTTCGCTTAAGCAGATGCCAAAGCATAATGCTTTTTCATTTTACCTATACATTGCTAGATGGGATTAGATAGCATGCTATTCCCAGTCCCAGTGATGTCACCCACTCCAGTTCGGCTTTGCAGTTTCTGTACCCTCTCCATCATCGTATCAAGGGAAGTAAGTTGTTTTCTCCGACATCCTTCAGAATCACGTGGGCAGGCTTCTGGCAACAGAGCAGCAGTGACTGACATTATCCATAATTCAACTTGCTGACAAGGGTTGGCTAATCAATAAAAGCAGTCTTTTGACACACATGGCAATTTATTCTTCATTGATTGTCAGGTGATGAGTGATATCCTGCGTCTATCATTTTTACTTCTTAGACATCCTGTGACTCCATTTCTGGTCTTGACTGACTGTTGAGTCTGATAATAGATTTATTGCTTTATTCAAAGTGGGGAGGACAGTGTTTTTATTCTCACTTTATCCACACATTAACACTTGAAGTTTGATTCGTATCACCAGACTCAATTTGTTTTTCAAAGATCTTCCAGAATTTGCTTGCTTGCAATGAAATCTACTGATTACAAAAATAGACTCATCTAGTTGATCCCTGTCTCAAGGAAATTAACCTGTGGCTCCATCAAATGCATTGCAGTTAATGCTGTAATTGTTCCTTGGAGTCCTCAAAAGTTATTGCAGGTGTGTTCACTATACATATTTCATTTTCTATTTTGCCTTTTCTTTGAATTATTTTCTAAGTAGCTCACAGTGTCTGTGAAGGGGTACTTTGCCACTCTCTCTGTTGAATGCCTATGCAGGTATCTCCAGATAGTCACACTTGAGGACTGAATTGTCTTCCCCAAACTGACATCTAAGTTATTAGGGTGATAGATTAACTTTCCTCCTGGATGACTGCTACATCTAGTACTCGGTAACACACACAAGCACAGGTGCAGACTCACTAGTTTTGTATATCTCCTTCATTCTCTTCTTACAGTCCTTTTTATTCCCCCAGGGTGCATGAGTTTCTCAGGTGCCAAATCTTATTAGGTGCACAGCTTTGTCAGAATTACCTCTCTCTACAGAGGACTGAGGCTTTGCTATGAAACCGTGCTTACCAGTGTTAAGGCATCTTTTTTTAGTCCTCTCCAAGAATAAACTGGTGAGCCCATACAGAAATGGACCATTACAGGGATCTCTGCATCAGCTACTTAAATATACTTGGGTATATTTGACAGGACTTACATGTAAATTGGAACTTCTTCTATTGGGACTAATCTATTTAAAATAATATTTTCTTTATATTAGATAATTAATAGTTGCTGCAGGAAAATAAAATATTTATAACAAAAACAAGACATGCAACTATGTATTATATACATAGTGTTGTAAGTAAATTAATATATGGAATCATATATATTGTGCTATACTTTTATTTTTAAATTATTGTAACACAACAGCTATTCTATATTAATATCATTCTGTCAATATTAGCAATAATATTCAATAAAATAGCTACAAAAATAATCATAGTTTATGTTTGATGTACATTTATTATATGCCAGCCTATGCTATCTACTTTCTATACAAAGCTCATTCATTTGCCTCAACTTCCTTATCAGTCACACACTATTACATACCATCTTAGAAATAGAGTTCGAATTTTGAATTTTCTAGGTATAGCACAATAGTTTTTAGATGGCAAGTATACATTCACAGAATAAAATATAGAAATGTTCAATAAAACAAAACACCCAGGCCTATTAATGTTGAAAATGCAAATTAAAATAAGAATAATCTATCTTCAATTTACTCATAATCCTTTCAAATTAAAAATGATTTTTTTCATTTTGGTTGAGTGTGGGACAGGGTTATCCTCACATAATGTAGTTAGACATGTAAATGATAACAACAATTAAGGGCAGTAAGTCAAGACTTAATGTGTAGTATTTTATTCCTATTAACCAAATATTATGCAACAGAACATATATTGAATCACTTCATAATGTGCTAAAGTTAGAAATAAGTTAAATGTTCATGAACTGCATAAAGTTTATATAATTTATGCTTTCAATTGAATACTGTAAAGTGAAAGTGAAAGTCACTCAATCATGTCCCATTCTTTGCAAACCCATAAACTATACAGTCCATGGAATTTCTCAGGCCAGAAGCCTTTCCCTTCTCCAGGAGATTTTCCCAACCCAGGGATCTAACCCAAGCCACTCACACTGGAGGCGGATTCTTTACCAGCTGAGACACCAGGGAAGCCACAATTGTCAAGAATATTTTTGGACATGAAATTGCGATGCATGCAAAAAACAAGATTAAAAACAACTAGGCTTGATATTATTTATGTTTAAATAAGTATATATGTATTGCAAGAACTCTGGAAAACATATTTACCAGAAGTAAAACAGCAATGTCTGTTGGTGGTGTTGGCATTCTCATACAATTCTACATTTTCACACTTTTGTATCTAACTTTTAAACAAGAGAATAAAATGTTAAAAAATAGAGGAAGACATTTAATTTTGTAAAACATGTCATTTCTACTTCCCCAAATTTTATATTCAATGATTTCTTTTAGTGTTCCTGCATTTTAAATGTAATAAATATATTGTAAATGATTTGGAAATTTGATTTGGAGGTTTGGTATATTTAAGTTTATATAAATAAATAGCTTTAAATTCATTTAAATTTATTCTTTAAAAATAGATAAACAGTTTATCTGAGTACTTCCAGATATTTTTTCCATCATAATTGAATGCTGCCTCTTTGATCATATATTACATATTTCATGTTCTCCTTCTGGGGAGTATTCTGTATTCTACTGAATTGCCTATTACACTGCCTCAGCTTTACACTGCTTTCATTAATTCCTTGAATGACACTTTCAAGAGGTTTCTAGCTGGTAAAATGTCATGTTCCCATATTCATTAAATTTTTATTTCTAATTCTGATAATCTTATCTTATGCTTTAATTACAGGAAATAATTCATTACACCCACCCAGTAACTTGACATTTACAATGCATATTCCTGTACATCATTCCACAAACTCTTACAAGAATACTGTCAATGAAATGCTATTTTTTTCTTTTTTAGCAGATGAAAAACTGAAGGTCAGAGAGGTTATAAGCCCAAGAGGAAATTATTATACTCTACACATAAATTTATATCTAATTTTCTATCCCATTGAATTTAATATGTCATAAATTATAATATTTACCTATACTTTATATGTCAAAAGTAAAAGCATTGTTAATTAACCTGTGAAAGAAAGTACCCATATTACTTCAACTTTCTATTTTATTTCTATTGTAAAAACACTCTGTGTATTATTTTACACAATGATTTTTATCATATACTGTGCTGTTCTAGTTTTATGCTTTATACATGCAAATTACTTTGTTTAAATGCTGAATGCTTATAATGTTTTTGAAGATGTTTTAAGCAATAAATCTCTCTCTTCCTCTCCTGTATGTATGACACACACACACACACACATATATACATACATATATAAACACACATATAAAGAGATGGAGAAAAAAGATATGACATATGTTAGACATATACAGCTCAACATATTCATGGTTTAAATGATAAAAACTCTTGACCACATGCACAGAAAATGAAAAGTACATCATTTTGCTGATGGAAAAACTACAAGTTTAAGTTGGTATTGATTATAGGGCAAATTTCCAGTTGGGATAATAAAATGTTAGAATAAATGTTCACCTTTGAATAAATGAGATAAAAGTATTTCATTTCCAGGTCAAAGATATTTACCATCTATCAAGTATCATCAAAATCCTCATAAAATAATTTGAAAAAAAGATAAAAGGCATAGCAACATAAGATAACCTTAGCATCTCTGGCTTTCATTCTCCTATAGCATTAAAAAACATTTAAGTATCTAACATACAATGAAGACTCTACAATGAATTCCTAGTTCCCAAAAATATGTACTTTTTTCTGAAAAGGCACGTCATATTCTTCTTCAAAAACAGTAGGTGGATTCTGAAACTTACATTAAAAAGTCATTTTTAAATCTGTTACTTATTTCCATAATATTATGTAACTTAATGTTTTGGTTTAATCTCAAGCTATTTTTCTGTCCAATTTCTATACTGTGGCTCTTTCAACTCAGTTCTCCTGAGCATGTTTTCTTGTTATAATAATGGGTATGATTACTTCCAAATTCTTTACATGTGAAAGCTGAAACCACTAATCTCAGTTTTGAATGGTAAAGTAGAATATCGCTGATAAAAAATTCAATGAATGTAAGGCAAGATATCGAAGTGTCCATTAAAGATGGCTTTACTTGTGTTCACAGAAAAACCACACAAATAAGAAAAACAACCTGAACTAAAGCGAAGTACTAACAGTAGTGATATACTGGCTTCATTTTCCTTTCATGTGCATTTCTTATTTTTTACAATAAACTTGTATCAAATAAAATCAGAAAAATGCACATTAAAATGTTTCTGTATGGTTTTGAGCAAAACTAGGGAAAAAATAAAAGTGGAATAAAACTTTCATTATACCACATATTGAAAAGCATAGTCTCACTTTCACAAACTCTTGAAGGTGAGAACATAGGTAGTAACAAGGTTTCCTAGTGTACCATCAAAAATCATTTTTAGTTGACACCAATTTGTCATGTGCTTCTAGAACTTCTTAATGTTTTTACTGTCTGTTTACTCCATTCAATTTTTTTGATTTCCTGCTTGTCAGAGGACTTCACTGTCAGAGGACCTCAGATGACAGTGTTAACAAAGGTGCAATAAAAGTATTATAAATCTAATTATGCCTTATCATCTTGTAAACTTTGTGTCTTTCTACAGAATAATACTGAATTTTAGAAAAGTGACTTCCATTACTTCAGTATCATCATCTTCTTCGTTTACATGTTATGCCTTCATCCACCTCTCCCAAATGAAAATAAATGCAGTGCCAAATATATAGCAGAATTTTCATATTTGTGTCCTCATGAATGTTGAAATGAGTCCCTTCATTTTCTTTTACATTTTTAGTGAAGTTAATTTACAATGTTGTGTTAGTTTTAAGTGTAGCAAAGTTACTCAATACACATATATATGTATACATATATATACTCTTTTAAAAATTATTTTCCACTATAAGTTATGATAAAATGTTGAGAATAATTCCCTGTGCTATGCAGTAGGTCTATGTATATCATAGAAACCCCTCTTATTAACATGGGAACTATTTTATATATAATTATAATGTTTCTTAAAGAGAATTAATAATGTATATATGCTTCAATACTCAAGTCAGAGACACAGTGACCTGCTCAGTGCTACCAGAAAACATTGAATATAATCCTAGATTGACCCTTTGTATGTGGCGTTGTTATTTTTTGATGATTTACTTGTAACTTGTCCCTTGTCCTCTCACCTGCTACAGTTCTTTACTCAAAGCAACATTTTAGTGAAACCCTAATGCATTTTAAAATTCAATGCATTAGCAATTGCTATAGCTATCATCCAAAGTTCCTTTTCCTTATTCTTTGCTTTTGTAAAACCTTCCTATCATTTATTCTCTATTTTTGCCAAGTATACATTAGTTTTTTTACCACCTTTCTCTCACAGAAATTGTGAATCGTACAGTGTATAGCTCTTTGAGTCTGACTTCTTTAACTTAGCACACTCCATTTAAAATTCATTTGTGTTGTGAAGAAAGAAAAAAAATTCATCTGTGTCATGTGAATCAGTAGTGTTTTTTTTATTTTGCTTTATGTTTTATTAATTAATAGTATTCTGTTATATGAATATGTTCTATAATTTATCCACTTACTAGTTGAAGCATTTTATGGTTATTTGCAGATTTGGGCATTCACATAAAAAGCCATCATAAATATTTGTAAATAGCTATTTGCATTAAGATACATTTTCATTTTGAGGGCAAAGCTTAGGCTTTGTGTTGCTGGGACATATGAAGAATATATGTTAAATTCAAAAACTGATGCTTGGTTGGCCAAATTGCCTGTGTCATTATGCATTCTCTACTAATTTATGACCTTTCTAGCTGCTCTGCTTTCTAGAATTTTGAATTGTTAGTTTTATAATGATAAGATGGTAATATCTTTGTTCAGCAACTCTAATTTATGTGTAGTACTATTTCATTGTGGTCTTAGATTGCAGTTCCCTAATGACTAATAATGTTGAATAACTTTACCAGAACTCATTTTCTGTATCTATCTATCTGTCTGTTGTTACTGAGGATATTGGCAGATTCTATGTCTGATGGCTAAGAAATAGTCATTCTTGTAGTATTTGACTTGGTGATCATTCTTTGGCTGCAAACCTGCAAGTCACCCTCCTACTAAGTTCCAGGGGGAATGGGATACTTGGGTTGAGCAATTAGAGTTTGGCCAACATTCACATAAGCAGAAGATATTAAGAAGAGGTGGCAAGAATACACAGAAGAACTGTACAAAAAAAAATCTTCATGACCCAGATAATCACGATGGTGTGATCACTCACCTAGAGCCAGACATCCTGGAATGTGAAGTCAAATGGGCCTTAGGAAGCATCACTACGAACAAAGCCAGTGGAGGTGATGGAATTCCAGTTGAGCTATTTCAAAACCTGAAAGAAGATGCTGTGAAAGTGCTGCACTCAATATGCCAGCAAATTTGGAAAACTCAGCAATGGCCACAGGACTGGAAAAGGTCAGTTTTCATTCCAGTACCAAAAAAAGAAAGGCCAAAGAATGCTCAGACTACCACACAATTGCACTCATCTCACGCACTAGTAAAGTGATACTTAAAATTCTCCAAGCCAGGCTTCAGTAATATGTGAACCGTGAAATTCCAGATGTTCAAGCTGGTTTTAGAAAAGGTAGAGGAACCAGAAATCAAATGGACAACATCCGCTGGATCATCGAAAAAGCAAGAAAGTTCCAGAAAAATATCTATTTCAACTTTATTGACTATGCCAAAGCCTTTGACTGTGTGGCTCACAATAAACTGTGGAAAATTCTGAAGGAGATGGGAATACCAGACCACCTGACCTGCCTCTTAAGAATCCTATATTCAGGTCAGAAAGCAACAGTTGGAACGAGACATGGAACAACAGACTGGTTCCAAATAGGAAAAGGAGTTCGTCAAGGCTATATATTGTCACCCTGTTTATTTAACTTATATGCAGAGTACACCATGAGAAATGCTGATCTGGAAGAAGCACAAGCTGGAATCAAGATTGCCGGGAGAAATATCAATAACCTCAGATATGCAGATGACACCACCCTGATGGCAGAAAGTGAAGAACTAAAGAGCCTCTTGATGAAAGTGAAAGAGGAGAGTGAAAAAGTTGGTTTAAAGTTCAACATTCAGAAAGCTAAGATCATAGCATCTGGTCCCATCACTTCATGTAAATAGATGGGGAAACTGTGGAAACAGTGGCTGACTTTATTTTTCTGGGCTCCAAAATCACTGTAGATGGTGATTGCAGCCATGAAATTAAAAGAAGCTTGTTCCTTGGAAGGAAAGCTATGGCCAACCTAGACAGCATATTGAAAAGCAGAGACATTACTTTGCAAACAAAGGTCCATCTAGTCAAGGCTCTGGTTTTTCCAGTGGTCATGTATGGATGTGAGAGTCAGACTATTAAGAAAGCTGAGCACTGAAGAATTGATGCTTTTGAACTGTGGTGTTGGAGAAGACTGTTGAGAGTCCCTTGGGCCACAAGGATATCCAACCAGTCCATCCTAAAAGAGATCAGTCCAGGGTGTTCATTGGAAGGACTGATGCTGAAGCTGAAACCCCAATACTTTGGCCACCTGATGCAAAGAGTTGACTCATTGGAAAAGACACTGATGCTGGAAAGATTGAGGGAAGGAGGAGAAGGGGATGACAGAGGATGAGATGGTTGGATGGCATCACTGACTCAATGGACATGGATTTGTGTCGAGTCTGGGAGCTGGTGATGAACAGGGAGGCCTGGCATGCTGCGGTTCATAGTGTTGCAAAGAGTTGGACATGATTTAGTGACTGAACTGAATTGAACATTCACAGAAGTTGAAATTATCTTATGGAGGCGCCCTTTCAGTTAATTCAATGTACTGTTGTCATTTTCACATCCGTATAGGTGGTAGGGATTGGCATGTTTTATACTTATGCCTCCTTGTCCCATAAATTCCAGAATTTGACTAATTGGAAAGAGTACATAAAGGCAAGTGGTAGTGGGATACGAGTAACTAAACTCCATGTGATTTGCCATCAGAGAGCCTGCCAATATTTAGCATAAGAATATATTTCACTCTCTGACATGCAAATTGTTCACTGTGTGAATTCAATCCTTTTTTCTTTTTTGGCAAGTCAGAAACCTCAGTCTCATTGGAGACAGCTATAATATTATCATTCCTGTACCAACAAGGATGGTTGATACACCCTAGTAAAATTGAGAAGACTGTCAGGTAAGTAAAATATCTTGGGATTATGTGTACTTTTACTTAATGTTCAATCTCTTCAGTAGTCAAAGAAAAAAATGTCATGTGTTTTTTTCTCACCACTAAAAAGAACATCCAGCTCATACTAGTCTCTGTCTTTAAAGATAGTATGTAACTTACATGAAATTTCTACTTGTTCATTTGTATTGGATAACCCAGTAATCAGAGTTTTTGAGTGGGATTCAAACCAACTGGCAATGATGGAAGCTGACAGACAAGCTGTGGCATACTTTCTATGTTTTAAGCCTACAATTCTAATAACTCTTCTAAGTTACAATCCCTGTAACTGAAGATTTTATGGATTGGATCCTCTGGCAAAGGAAGACAAGCTTCAACCAAAGATGCTCTTTACTCAAGGAGATTTTAAGTACTCATTCTTAGTAGGTCAATGCCAGTAGTTCGGTTCAGTTCAGTCACTCAGTCGTGTCTGACTCTTTGCGACCTCATGAACCACAGCACACCAGGCCTCCCTGTCCATCACCAACACCCAGAGTCCACCCAAATCCATGTTCATCGAGTCGATGATGCAATCCAACCATCTCATCCTCTGTCGTCCCCTTCTCCTCCTTCCCTCAATCTTTCCAGCATGAGGGTCTTTTCCAATGAGTCAACTCTTTGCATCAGGTGGCCAAAGTATTGGGGTTTCAGCTTCAGCATCAGTCCTTCCAACGAACACCCTGGACTGATCTCTTTTAGGATGGACTGGTTGGATCTCCTCGTGGCCCAAGGGACTCTCAACAGTCTTCTCCAACACCACAGTTCAAAAGCATCAATTCTTCAGTGCTCAGCTTTCTTAATAGTCTGACTCTCACATCCATACATGACCATTGGACAAACCATAGCCTTGACTAGACTGACCTTTGTTGGCAAAGTAATGTCTATGTTTTTCAATATGCTGTCTAGGTTGGTCATAACTTCCCTTCCAAGGAGTATGCGTCTTTTAATTTCATGACTGCAATCACAATCTGCAATGATTTTGGAGCCCAGAAAAATAAAATCAGCCACTGTTTCCACCGTTTCCCCATCTATCTTCCATGAAGTGATGAGTAAGAGTGAAAAGCACAGATGACAGAATATAACCAAATTGGTTATTGCTTCAGCACAGATATAACCATTCACTTATCCATGTGAGATACCACTGTGCCTTATACACACCAATAGAAAAAGGGGTAGAAGTGATTTACCTGGACCACCCTCCCATTTTCTCTCCTTCACTGGTTAAACTTCACCCCTCTCAAATTCTAGGTTATATCACCTTGTTACTTATGTTCTTCCTGGGGAAGTCATATCCCATGACCTGTGACCAGATGCTTCACACATCTCTGAAAGAGAGGAGAAGCCAGCCACCCCCACCTCGATGCTGATAAACTACAAACATTAACAACTCTCAGTTTCTACAGAGGTGACTAAGAACAGGAAAGAAACCAAGTGAGGCTGAGAGATCTGAGGCAGCACATTAGGGGCATCTGATGCATATTCCATTACTATTCTTGTCTTATTTCCTTTATGAGCTATAAACATAAATTAAAGATAATAAACACTATAAAGGGCTATATAAAAGTCAACATTCATTTGAAGTTCCTTTTATCACTTAAATTACAGGTCTAAATGAATCATTACTTTTTCCATCTACTGAAGTCACTTAATAGTCTCCTGAAGTAATATTTCTCAATACATCAGGGAAATAGAATAAGGAAATATATTTCTTAGGAAAGGAAATTATATATGAAATAATTTATTTCCTTTTTCTCAGTTCAGTTCAGTTCAGTCTCTCAGTCATGTCCGACTCTTTGTGATCCCATGAATTGCAGCATGTCAGGCCTCCCTGTTCATCACTAACTCCCAGGGTTTACTCGAATTCATGTCCATTGAGTCGGTGATGCCATCCAACCATCTCATCCTCTGTTGTCCCCTTCTCCTCCTGCCCTCAATCCCTCCCAGCATCAGGGTCTTTTCCAATGAGTCAACTCTTTGCATCAGGTGGACAAAGTATTGGGGTTTCACCTTCAGCATCAGTCCTTCCAATGAACACCCAGGACTGATCTCCTTTAGGATTTACTGGTTGGATCTCCTTGCAGTCCAGGGACACTCAAGAGTCTTCTCCAATACCACAGTTCAAAAGCATCAATTCTTTGGCGCTCAGTTTTCTTCACAGTCCAACTCTCACATCCATACATGACCACTGGAAAAACCATAGCCTTGACTAGATGGACCTTTGTTGGCAAAGTAATGTCTCTGCTTTTTAATATGCTGTCTAGGTTGGCCATAAGCTTCCTTCCAAGGAACAAGCTTCTTTTAATTTCATGGCTGCAATCACCATCTGCAGTGATTTGGAGCCCAGAAAAATAAAGTCTGACACTGTTTCCACTATTTCCCCATCTATTGCCCTTGAAGTGATGGGACCAGATGCCATGATCTTAGCTTTCTGAATGTTGAGCTTTAAGCCAACTTTTTCACTCTCCTCTTTCACTTTCATCAAGAGGCTTTTTAGTTCCTCTTCACTTTCTGCCATAAGGGTGGTGTCATCTGCATATTTGAGGTTATTGATATTTCTCCCGGCAATCTTGATTCCAGCTTGTGCTTCTTCCAGCCCAGCGTTTCTCATGGTGTACTCTGCATATAAGTTAAATAAGCAGGGTGACGATGTATAGCCTTGACGAACTCCTTTTCCTATTTGGAACCAGTCTGTTGTTCCACGTCCCGTTCCAACTGTTGCTTCCTGACCTAGATATAGGATTCTCAAGAGGCAGGTCAGGTGGTCTGGTATTCCCATCTCCTTCAGAATTTTCCACAGTTTATTGTGAGCCACACAGTCAAAGGCTTTGGCATAGTCAATAAAGTTGAAATAGATATTTTTCTGGAACTTTCTTGCTTTTTCGATGATCCAGCGGATGTTGTCAGTTTGATCTCTGGTTCCTCTGCCTTTTCTAAAACCAGCTTGAACATCTGGGAGTTCACGGTTCACATGTTGCTGAAGCCTGGCTTGGAGAACTTTGAGCATTACTTTACTAGCGTGTGAGATGAGTGCAACTGTGCTGTAGTTTGAGCATTCTTTGGCATTGCCTTTCTTTGGGACTAGAATGAAAACTGACCTTTTCCAGTCCTGTGGCCATTGCTGAGTTTTCCAAATTTGCTGGCATATTGATTTTAGCACTTTCAGAGCATCATTTTAGGGGATATCTATTGCCTACTATTATTTTTATCCTGGTGAGTGATGGGGGTATTAGGCCAGTATTAAATAGTGGAAGGAAATTTCTGTAGTTCATTTTTTTCTTTCCTCGAGATATGACAAACATGATTTGATAAACTTATCAGAATTCTATCGGCATGAACTGGTAATATTTTACATACTCTTAACATCTTTAGGACTTCCTTGCTGGCTCAGATGGTAAAGAGTCTGCCTGCAACGTGGAAGACCTGGGTTCAGTCCCTGTGTCAGAAGATCCCTTGGAGAAGCAAATGGCAACCCACTCCAATATTCTTGCCTGGAAAATCCCATGGATGGAGGAGCCTGACAGGCTACAGTCCATGGGGTCGCAAAGAGTCGGACACAACTGAGTGACTTTACTTTCTTTCCTTTAACATCTATACTTACAGGCTGTTGCTATGACACCTTTTTCCCAAGAACTGTTACAACATCGAAATGAACTGATGATCCATGTCATTTGATGTGACATTTTTTTAACCAAGTTTTATCAGTGTGGTGTATGTATTTATAGGGCTTCTCATCACAGCTGGGACTATATGTGGCCCAGAACACAGTAAATATACTTCTGCTTCTAATGCAAGAATTTGCACTTAGAATATATAAGGAATGAAATTTATGAATATATGTGTTTATCTGTGTGAGGAAGCGAAAGAAGTCAGGTATTTTACATGTCAAACTGTTTCCTCCTGCAGTAAAAATTTAACATTCAAGTAACATTCAGTAGAAATGGCCATCTACTTTAAAAAAATTCAAAATTAACTTTTAAATACCATCACTTTGTTAATAACTTTAAGTTGAGTATTGCATCCTGAGTATCAAGCCATGATCACCAAGTCAAATATTATAGAAGGTCTGCTTCTTGATTATCAGACAGAGTCAGTAGATTTTCTCAGTAACAAGATAGTCAAAATAGCAGTCAAACTCACAGAAGCAGAGAACAGAATGGTCATTCCTAAGGGCCACGGAGAGAGAAATGGGGAGATGTTGGTCAAAAGGAATAAAGTTTCTTTTATGCAAGATGAATAAGTTCTGGAGGTCTAATAAACAGCACATATGACTATAGTTAACAATACTGCATTAGATACCTAAAATTTGCTAAAAAGGTAAATCATAAGCATTGTTATCATGAAAATAAAGTAATAAAACAAAAGAAGAAAAATACAAAGATCATTTTTTTCAGTGATGGATGGATTAATTCACTTGATTGTGGTGATTATTTCACAATGTATACATATATCAAAACATCAAGTTGTACATCTTTATATACAATTCTTATTTGTCTATTATCCCTCAGTAAAGATAAGGAGAAAAGGAGACTAACAGAGGGAAAAAAAAACAAATTAAAAAAATAAAAGGAAACTTGAATTTTTATTCCTATTTGAGGACAACTGCCTTTTGAGAGCAAGGTCTTTCAATACTTCAGTGATACAACTGATGCGCTATAAAGCAACTATTCCCTCCTTCTTTCTGTATTCTCCTCTTTTCCACCAAAGCCTCTCAAATACTTTTTTTAGTCTGCATATCAGCCAGGACCAGTTCCCAGCGCCTTATTATATCTGACACTCCATTACATTCAGTAGAGCATCCATAGGTTCATTTGTAAGACAGATAGGAGAACCTGCACAACCTGCCATCTGGGGTAAATGCATCGGCTTTGACAACACTTTCTGAGTCAGACAAGCCACACTCTTAAGCCTCTCTACAGTAACCCTCATACTTATCACCGATTTCCTATACTGAGAGAGAGATTTTTTTCAGTATAACAGAAATTTGTATCCACACTCTATAGACAGCTATAAATTTAATACAGATGAGAGAACATTTATAGTTTTCAACAGTTCAACATTTATGATTAACTGAACCCTTTCTAGCTTCAGTCATCCTACTTACGTTGTCCTCAGTTTCCTAATATTGCTAGGAACAAATTTGTATGATTTCCTTTTTACCACATGATAGTGATGTCCTTCTGTATTGCTAATACGCAGATAATCATCCATATATACAGCTCAAGCTTAACACTAGAATCTCACTTTTTAGAGCAGTGCCAGCAATAGAACTTTCTGCAATGACAGAATTGTCCAGGGGTGACTATTAACCACATGCGGCTATTAAAGACAGGAAATATGACTGGTGTGACCCAGTTTTAAAATTTATAATTTAAATGTAAATAGTTAAAGGTTCTATAATATGGGCAGTATGTTTGAGACAGTAAACTTGATTTTCAAAACCATAACCTAAAAATTATACCCAACACATCAGGACACATTGGCGTCTACAATTTTGACCAATTATTTGCAATATACAAATTCTATTCCTTGTAATGTAAGAATTTTGGATGAGTTATTGCTTTCAAAGTATCAGTAAATTAGGATATTTTACCATAAAAGGGGTGAACATTTTTTATCTCCTTACTCTCTGAAATGAGAGTTCCTATGAACAAAACCTTTCACATATTAAGAGAAAATAAAAGAACAAGGAAACATTTGAAAACAACTATTCTCATTTTGTATAGCTCAACATTCCCCACTCTTTTCAAATAAGCAAAATAAGGACTGGACAAGGTCACATGACTACTGAGTAATGGTCTGAGTTATAGACTCAGGCATACTGGCTTCTACTTCGTGCTCTTTAGGCTAAACATATCTAATGTAAAATAGTCAGCATAAGCAGCTGCTTTTGGCTTTTTTTTTTTTTAAAGAGAAAAAAAACCTACAAAATTTAAGACTTGATATTTTAGAAATGAGTTAAAATTAAACATTTCCAAAAGCACTATCTTGAATAGCAGAGACAGGTTTTCATGAGTGTTTTCAACTAAGAGCTTAATATATGATACGTAAATGGTCTTTGTAGCACTGAGCTTTGGGTCTTACTTGCAAACATTATTCCATGTCAGAGTAATCTAAGAGTCATCACAAACTCAAAGCAGATTTATGGACTCAGTTTGTTTACAATTTCACAGTGAAGCATTTTTCTTCATACAAACATTTATACTGTAGTACATAGATCATTTTTATGGCTTAACATGTTTTAAAATGAAAAAAAAAAAAAGACAATAATAAAAAACACCTGTGTTCCCACAACCAATAATTAACAAGTATAAGATTTGGCACTTTGTTTTAGAAATTTTAGTTATAAAACATACTGCAGAAAAATTTGAAGTTCCTTTTGTTTCCTACATCATATTTTCAATATTTTCCAGTTTTACTGTTTAAAAGGATGTACTGACTCCTCATATCCTAGACAGAGTTGGCAGAAATAATTCTGTTGATTAATCAGGATACAATTTAAAAAAAAAAAACTGAATCTGCTCTTGCTTGGATAAGTCAAAGATGTCTATCACAAAGTCTAAAACTACTTAAAGATCCATTGGATAGAATGAAGAAATAAATGCTTGGCTAAAAGGCTATATAACACTTTCTAGCTACTCCATTCATTCTCCACTGCAATCATTCCAGAGATTGCCCTAGCTATCCTTCCAAGGTTTACTTTACACAAGAAAACAGACTAACGTTGAGAATATTTTGAGAGTTCTGCCTGTTTCTTGTTCTCAGTTCTTAGTATTTTTATTTGATTTGACTTTCTGCAGAATTTAGGCTAGTCCCTTAATTGATTTTGGCATATGGATATGATAACAAACTAGCTGAAGTTTTGGTGAATCAAAGCAAACGGTATTTCTATTCCTATAAACTGCTTTACTATTAATAATTAACTGGTGGTGAACAAATTGTCTTTAGAATTGTCATTACTGGAGAAAAGAAATCTGGTCTTGGTATCAGAATCATGGAAATTTGATTTTAACTCCAAATTTTATTTCTGGCTTATCTAATTGTGATCTTATCTGAGATGTACAAGTTTCCTCTGAGGTAACTTTCTTTCTTTCCAATAATTTGGCCAAATTAAATGAGACTAAAAAGGTGAAAGAGCAAAAGAGAATATTAGTAATATAGGAAGCTATCAATAATTGTTAGATAAATACCCAATAAATGATTTTTGGTGACTCCAAACTCTTAATGCTTGCACAATACTTAGATATTTGAAATGAATATTCTTATGACAGTAATTCTATGGAAGAACTACAAAGAAAAACAGATTGCTTACATGGAATCATATTTAAAAAATATATTGATTATTTTTAGGACAATAAGAGTAACCCTTAAAATATACTGGAGAATGTTATACTCAAAGACCTTTAGCAAATACACTTTGGGGCTACAAAAGTTAAACAATGCTTTGTTGTTGTTGTTCTGTGTGCAACAGAAAAAGAAAACTAACCAATATTTTTCTATTTTCAGTTTACCATTTCCTAGATTGGAAAACATTATACCTATTAACTAACATCCATAAAATGCTTTAAGTTCCAACTGGTTCCTCAATTAGAATTTTACAAAGGGACACGAAATTCATTCACTGTTTTTGGACTCAGTAACTTAATTAATAAAATCATTTATTATCACTAATTTACATGCCAGAAAGTCAGCCCAAAATAGCTAAATTTCATTATGTTTATTAAACAAGATTTGTTTAGTATGTATACCATGCCTTATGTTATTTAAATATTCATTACTAACTTTAAGAGCAAGCTGCTTTGTATATAAAATTCTTTAATTCTCACAAACAATAAAAATGATTAATTCTTTTTAATGGTAACTAATTGTTAAGTTACTACTTTCTCTAAATACATTAGGAAATAGGTATGGTCATTATCAATTTAATAGGTAAAGACCTTGAAGTTTAGAGAGGTTAAATAAGTTTTAAATGTCAAAGAGCCAGTAAATGATGTCTGGCAGTGTCTAATTCTGCAACTTCTTCCCTAATATACTATACTATATTAACATTTTTATGATGCATATTTAATCTACTTTATATAATTGTTTTAAAGTTAAATACCTGCACATCATTCTACATTACTATTAATTATATATTTTAGGTTGTGTGCATGATACATTGCTTCAGTCCAACTTTTTGAGACCCTACGGGACATTGCACATCAAGTCATCTCTATGCAGATTCTCCAGGCGAGAATACTGGAGTGGGTTGCCATGGTCTCCTCCAGGGGATCTTCCCAATCAAGGGGTCAAACACACATCTCTTATGTCTCCTGCATTGGCAGGCAGGTTCTTAACCTCTAGCGCTACCTGGGAAGCCCATATTTTAGGTTATGGCTAGTATAATAAGAAAAGAACATATAATCAGGAAATTTTTAAATCTGACTTGCAAAGTAAACAGCTGCTTACATAGAAAAAAAGATTTATATGATATGAATTATACATTAAAATAGAAAATAGTTTGTTAAACTAGTAAAAAAGTATATATGGTGCATAAAAATATTTCATAGGAAAGGATAGTACTTACATAGTTCAAACTAGGAGGTGTTATGGAAAGACATCAAATGATATATCAAGAGCAAATGTTTTTAGAATATCAGATCTACTATTGTAAAAGTCTATTAATGTAATGTAATTAATGGAACTCTAATCAGGGTCCAGAGTTTAAGAAAAAAAAAAAAAAAACTAGAAAGAATGATTTTAAATTCCAAAATAAGAAAAACAGTTAAATAAAAGCCAAATCCATTTTGAAAAAGCGAAATTTTAGGAAGGGCTATGACATCATAAATCATCTGCCTGCAATGTAGAAGACCTGGGCTCGATTCCTGTGTCGGGAAGATACCTTGGAGAAGGAAGTGGCAACCCACTCTAGTATTCTTGCCTGGAGAATCCCATGGACAGAGGAGCTTGAGGGGCTACAGTCCATGGGGTCACAATAGTCAGATACGATTGGGCGACTAAACCACCAACCATAAGATCATAAAATTTACCAAAAGTCCACTTCATTCAAACTAGTATAATACTGGAACAGGATAAATTAACTATTACAATATAAAATATAGGAATTGTGCTAAAAATGTGTAGGAAATTATTCTATTACAAAGGTCATTTTATCTCAAAAGAGAATTGACTTATTGTTAATTATATTTTACCTATATTAATTTGTAAGAAAATAAATATAATTTATTGTTTTATATTTATGTAAATATATAATGACACTTGGATGTATAGAATATGACTAAAAAAAACAGTAAGGATAAAAATAATCCAGGAGCCAATAAAGGAAATATAGCTCAACTGACTAGAAAAAATATTAACAGTTTTGTTAGGGTATAACAAAACTGATATGCATAAACTACAAATATTTAAAATCTAAAATTTGCTCAGTTTTGGCTTACATATGAAACCCTCACCACAGTCGGGATAATGAAGGTATCCATTAGCCGAAAAAGCTTTCTTATACTCCCTTATAATTCATCCTTTCTCTCCTTTTTAAAATTGCTTTCTGTCACTGATTATTTTCTATTTTCTAGACTTTTATATAAATGGAATTATACAGAATCCATCTGGATTCTTTCACTCAGTATAGTTATTTCGAGATTCCTCCATGTTGCTGTACCAATCATTTCTTTCTTTTTACTGCTAAATTCTATTGTATGAATACATCACAATTTGTTTACTAATTCACTTGTTGATGCATATTTGGGCTGTTTTTAATTTTATTCATTTTGAATGATCTTTGTCATGCAAAACCGTGGCAAGTAAGGTAACTGAACTACAAGTTTAGCTTTAGCTCAAAGTTTTGAGTCTCACTTGCCAACTGCCTAGCTGAAATAGTCTATAGAATTAGCAGGAACTCAAAATGTATTTATAGACTATTTTTATACCTTTAATGACTCATTTGCTCCCTCATATAAGTTCATTCTCTAGTATAATTTAAATGTTTTACAGAGCACAAAAAAGAAAAAAAGGTAATAAAAAGCACCTATGTTTCTATAATCAATAATTAACAAGCCTAATATTTTGTCTTCTTTGTTGTTTTAGATATTTTAGTAATAAAATATAGGTTTAGTGAAAAGTGACAGTCACTCAGTCGTGTCCGACTCTTGTGACTTTATGGACTAAACAGTCCATGGAATTCTCCAGGCCAGAATGCTGGAATGGGTATCCTTACCCTTCTCCAGGGGATCTTCCTGACCCAGGAATTGAACTAGGGAATCCTGCATTGCAGGTGGATTCTTTACCAACTGAGCTATCAGGGAATCCCAAAATACAGATTTAAATTATTTCAAATATAACATGTTAATAAATAGCAAAGTCAAATAAAAGAGCAAAACACAGACTAGAAGATGCATTTGTAGGAAATGTGACAGAAAATGGTTGTTACATATAATAGATATATTCAAAATAGAGAAGTCAATTTTTCAAGTTTTTTAGTTTTTCAAATGTGCCACACTGTTTTACTTTTTATATGAAACATCTAAAATGTTCCTTTTCCTATTTTACATCCTCTACCTTTTTTCATCTTTCCCTTTTCTTCACCTTGAAATCTCTAAATAATTCAAGTCTAAAGCTAATAACAGAAGCCGAACAAAAGTAGTACAGGTTGTCCCTCAATCCTGACTCCTACAACAGGAACTGAGTGGTTTAGGATTCCAAGTGGGGTGAGAAGGATGTTCACATGGAAATGCTGGCATCCTTCCTTGTTTAGTGGATGAGAGCCACGTAGGGCAAAGAGGAAACCTACACTTGGGCTATTGTGGAGATTGAGAGTCTGAGTGTGGGGACAGGTCATCCTAACTAAGGAGCTGCTGGAATGTGGTGGTAGAGCCCAAGCTGGACAAGGATAGCATTCACACAGAGGAGGGAGTGGAAGCTGAGATGGGAAACTGCTATTAAATTGGACAAATGATCAAGTAAGTAATTTTATTAAATACAGAGAAACACAGTTTTCTCAATGTTAAGCAATGGAATTACAATACAAAACTATGATATTAAATATGAATTTTGAATATTGGTTTGAGTTCACAGTTTTCAATTTAAATAGATATAATAAGATGATTGATAAACTGAAAGTAAAAATGTACAGAGTTGTGTGTGTGTGTGTGTGTGTGTGTGTGTGTGTGTGTCTATGTAGCCAGGGAATAGAAAGAATTTGATATCAATAAGTGGACCTCTAAAAATCATATTTTAGTTTCTAAATTCTCTACTAAAGTAAATTACAACTGCTTGGGCAAAAAGTTAATTTTAGAATTGAGTAGGAAAAGTACAAGAAAGCCTGGCACTTCTTATTGTACAAAAAAATGCCAAAGGAATAATAGAAACATGATGAAGAACACAAAACCAGATTGAATCGCCAAACTGGGGATATTTTGAGTATTCAAAAAATTATTATAATCCAATGAATACAAAGAAAACAAAATTTCATGAGCATGTGCATATGTGTAATTTTATGAAGAGTGGGGTTTTTACAGAGCTTCAAATTCTTCAAATTACATCCTTCCCCAAATCTTATAAAAGAAGGGAAAGAAAATCTTTATAATAGAGAAACTTGAAACATTCCAACTATCAAGTGATCAACATAAAAACCAGTAAAGGGATATACTAGAACTGTATACCACCTGAAAAGATATAGTGAAAGAACACATCACTTCAGTGATATTCTTGCTGAAAATACATGACATGAGTATAATCATGAGAAGGCACTAGAAAAACATAAATTAAGGGACAACCCTAAACAACTGAGCTTCAACCTTCAAAGCCAAAGAAAAATAACTCTAGAATAAGAATAAGAATAACTCTAGAGAGGAGACTAAAAAGGCATGGCATCTAAATGTGTTGACTGATTATTAACAATAGCTATTTAATAGAAAGATTTCCCTGGTGGCTCAGTGATAAAGAACCCATTGCCAGTACAGGAGAGGCTGGTTCAGTCCTTGGGCTGAGAAGATCCCCTGGAGGAGGAAATGGTAATCCACTCCAGTATTCTTGCCTGGGAAATCCCATGGATAGAGGACCCTGGCAGGAATACAAATGGGAATACAGTCCCTGGGGTTGCAAAAGATTCAGACATGACTTAGTGACTAAATAACAACAACAACAGTGTGTATATATACATATATAATACAAACATATGTATGTATATATATGAATATTATTCAGTCATGAGAACAGGAAATCCTTCCACTTGCAACATCATGGATAGATCTTGAAGGCATTATGCTAAGTATAATAAATAAGAGAAAAAAAACAAATACTGCATTTAATTAACATGTGGGATCTAAAAAGAAGTTAAACTCTTAGTAACAGAGTAGAGAAGTGGTTGCAGTGGCTCAGAGATGAGGTAAGAAAAAATGAGGTTGGTAACAGTACAAATTTTCAGCTTTAAGCTAATGCCTGAGGTTCTAATGTAAAGCATGGTGACTATAGTTTATAACACCATAGTGAGAGGAGTAGAAAAATAAGATAAATATGTGAGATGTGAGGTGATGGATTCGTTAATTAACTAGATTGTGGAATTCCTTTCACAGTATATTGCAAAATTATATCAAATCACCACTATGTGTACTTTCAATGTCTTTGTTGTTGTTGAGTCCCTAAGTCATATCTGCCTCTTTGCAGCCCCATAGACTGTAGCCTGGCAGACTCCTCTGTCCATGGGATTTCCCAGGAAAGAATACTGGAGTTGGTTGCCATCCCTCCTCCAGGGAATTTTCCAGACCCAGGGATTGAACCACATCTCCTGCATTGGCAGGCAAAGTCTTCACCACTGAGCCACCAGGGAAGCCCTTGAAGTTTAATTGATAAATACAAATCGTATTTGTCAAACTCTAGTAAAGCAGAAACAAATAAATGCAATAAAATGTTCTGAAATGGATCATCTTGCTTTATAGGATATTATTGGGAGATTGTAAAATTTGATTGGATATAAGAAATTACATATTAGTAATTATCAGTACTAATTTTTAATTGTTGAATTATCTAGTCTTCCTGTTTCTCTCTTTTTCTGTGCTGGAGAATGTACATGTTTATAAGAAAAATACACTATAGTATGTAGGGATGATGAGGCATCAGATAAATAATTTACTCCTAAATAGTTGAAGAAAAATTATTCTTTATAATGTAATTCTAACTTTTCTACAGGTTTGTGACTACTTTACATTTTTAAATAAAAAGGCAATATTTTAATGAAGACAAATGGGAATACTATTGCTATGATGTAATATGAAAACAAAGAGAATAGTTAAAATTAACGTTTTGAATAAATTTTTAAACAAATGTAAACATTAGAAAACATCATTACCATTTATAGTTACCTAAATTGATTCATGTGCAATCCAATGACTTATAATTATCTGCCTAAATAGCTCACATAACAATGTTTATATGTGTTTAAATTAATTACATAGTCAATGAGTTCCTCTCATATATCCTGGATAATCCTTACTAATTTCTCCTCAATGAATCCATGATGATTAATTTGGTTAAGCAAATACCTTTACTATCATAAATTAATGCATGTGATGTACTTAATATTCACAGTGAATTCTATATCATAGAAAACAATACTGATGGATTAAAGGTGGTCCAGGCAAGAAAAATAATTTCTAAATCTATTATTATGTTGAATATAATTATTTTCTTCAGTCTATAGCAGTGTGTCTGCTCATTAGGGAACTTCTAAAAAATCAATTATAATGAACCAATATGTCAGGAAAATGTTAAGGATTAGTATTTTTCAATGATTTGTGCACTAATTTAGAGGGAGAATAGATTTAGATTAAAACTTGTGAGTACCTGGACAACCAGTCTCTCCGTTTTGTCTTAACCTCTTTTCAAGAATGTAAGTGAATTTCATGTGTGTGCTTTCTGCTCACAGCATAGTCTGCTGATGTCCTTTCTTATGGAGATAGAGAAAGGGTCCCTTTGAAAACGTGGGCCACAAATAGCATCAATTATCTCAATGGGAGTTCAATATTTGGACAGGAAAATGAGGACTAAGGAGAAAGGTGTCTGATTCAAAGTTGAGGGAAAACATTTGTTGTCTGTGGGCCTTATGCAGTGAAGACTGAATCTATTGATAGGGATAGGCTTACTGGTACCACATGTTTTGGGAGACGGGCTTGGCTCCATGGAGCCTCTCTGATTAGGCAGTACCACACCTGTCAGGGTTCTGCGATGATGGGTCAGGGCTTCTTAGCTGCAGTACTGGCCACAGGTAGACACTGTACTTCCCTTATATTATCTCAGAAACTTTTAATAACATCCTATTTCAAGTGATAATCTAATCTCAACAATTAGCTCCCATAATAAAGGTAAGACTGTGGTTGAAATGAAACTGCTATGTAAAAAGTAGTAGGAAGCCTAGGAAAGGCATTACTCCAGGACGTTACTATTATGGAGATGTGATGATACATAAAGCTAATAAGAGGAATCTGGCAATAGACATGTAGCCACTATAATACGTAATAGCTGGCATGGATATGTAAAGAAAATTATTCTCCAGAGATTCTCGAAAATGATTACCTATGAGATCCTGATGAAATGTTAGACTTTTTATTAAAAGTAGATGGGTACCTAGCTAAATATGTTTTATAGTATTCATGAAAATGGGATTTAATAGGCTGGTAAAGACTGGGAAACACCAGGAATAATTTTAAAAGAAGAAAACAATCCTAACCTTATGATGAACTCACTATATTCAAATATTGCAGGTGAAGTTTTGAAAGTAAATTTTGTCTCCCTACCAAAATATGCCAGAAGTTTTCATACTATAGATGGAACCTTTTCTCCTTTGCCATTATTCCAGTTTCACTTGTTCATAGGGTACTGCAACCACGAACCTCTCACCCAGGACCTCAGACCACAGTTCATAGAGTGAAACGGTGGCCTTCACCTCAGCTCTGGAGCGGCACGCAGAAGCTGCCCACAGCACTCAATCCAAAATGGCTGCAGGAGGTTGTGCCCTGAGATGATGCGCCTGCGCCGTTATCTGGAGTGAGTGCATGAGCACCACAGTTGTACCCTATCGAGGAGAACTCTGCCCCTTTCCCAGTTATAAGATCCCTGTAAATTTGCCTGGCAGCTGGGGAAAGCTCATACTCTAGATGGTAGACTTATCTTCCCATTTATTCTGTGATAACCTATATGAGAGAATCTTAAAAATAATGAATATTTGTATATGCATAACTGAATCACTTTGCTGTACACTTGAAACTAACACAATATTTTAAGTCACATATAGTTCAATAAAATTAAAATATTAAAAGAATAAAACTTTCCTTTTCTTCTGAACTGAACTCGGTCTCCTAACGTTCTGAACAACTCAGGGCAGGGGGACCCTTGAAGAGGCCCTAATGGAAAGGATCAGTAATAGAAACACTGGATAAAATTAAACTATCTTCATGAGAAATGGCAAATATTCACTTTAAATTATGAAACAAACCTATACATATTTAGTGCCATACTGATGACATTCCATAAAAATTAACTGAGTTATATCTCTTTAAAATCATTCTTTTTTAAAGCAACAATTTTTATTTATCATCATAAGCATGTATAACTCTATAGTAGAAAGACAGTTTAGAATTCTAACATTTAAATATAAATTATAATTAGATACCATACAGGAAATTGCTGGAGTTTTTGTGCTTGAATATAAATAAATTCCATATAAGTTAATTTATGTCATGTAAATAGGCCATTCTTTCATAAATAATGCTTTTGATAAAGTTAGCTTTATTGAATGAGCAGCTCTACTTAAATGAAGTGTTGTGGTCACTTTCATATAAATATTATACTCTTGGAAAACTTAGGACATCTGGTTAGATAGAAAATAGTTTATACATGTTGTAAGACACCTAGTTGGGTAAAAATAAGGGAGGAAATAAGGATCTTTGAAATTTCTGCTAAAACATAGATTTTTTAAAACCATTTTATTGATTATGATTGACTTGTGAAAAGTTGTATGTATTTAGTATACACAACTCAAAGACTTTGGGGATAAGGATACATTCATGAATCATTGCCAACAAGACAATAAATAAATGTTTTCTCTGAAAGATTCCATTTACCCATTATTATTGTTGTTGAAGAGCTTTTTTTAATTTTAGTTTTAAAGAACTATAATATAAATTTTTATTTTATATTGGAGTATAGTTGATTACCAATATTGTGATAGATTCAGCATACAGCAAAGTGACTCAGCCAACATATACATGTAGCCACTCCCTTTCAAACTCCCCTTCCATTTAGGCTGTCATACAACTGAGCAAAGTTACCTGTGCTATACAGTAGTGAAGACCATTATTTTTGAATACAATTGTTTTTATCTAAAACAACATACTGTATGATTAAAACAACAACTTATTTGTTGTGAACATTCAGGCTCTTTGCTATGGATCATGGCAAGATATTTTTCTAGAATTTTTTCCTTACATTTTCTAGTTGCTCTAGCATAGTGCAGATTCAATTCCAAAATTTCTAATCTGTCAGTGACTATAATAAAACAGATCCAACTCACAGTGCAGATTAGCTGTAGGTGAGTCAAAATTATTAGTAGTTATATCGATCCTCAGATTTCTTTTTTAGGAAATGACAGTGCTGCTACAATTGACTGAAGAGAGCAGTGAGAAATCAGCAAAGTGCTGGCTCACTGATTATATCCTATTCTGACCAGATCAATATATATAGAAGTAGCATTGATTTTGTTCCCTAATTTTCTCTTGTCCTTTCCAATGAGGGACACCATACCCAATGGGCCGGGATATGACTCACATGTAGCACTGTAGCATCCATGAGTCCAGAGTTAAAGAGCTATAGACAGCTAATTCAATGGGACTCTGATCAGGGGCCTATTATACTCACAGTTTATACAGTAATATGAACACTATCATCATCAGTCTTTTAAACTCTGTAATTGAAACTGATAAAATATATATACCTTTCTATCATGTTCACACTTACTGAAGGTACAAAAGCCTATGGATATTTGGGATGACAAAAAACACAGGATCACATAGTTGCAAAAATGTTGAGTGTATATTATCTGCTGCTTTGGAGTAACAGTTCAAATTCCTATCAGTTTTGTCAAGATCGGCTTGACAAGCAGGGTTTCTGAAAGCATGATACAGTAAGAGAATGAGAAACAAGACACAAGAATTCAGTGAAAAGCGAGGATCAGGGGACCAACACCGCTCCAAGGTGAAGCTGTTGAAACTGAATCCAAGTCAGCTTTATTATACTTTCAGCCATGAAGAAAAGGATGTGCGGGGAGTTAAGCTATAATTCATGTAGGCTTCAGTGTCAAAGTGATCATTAACCACTGAGTAACTAAGAAACAGTAATCAATAACAAATCAGTAACTCAGACTAATATTCTTATCTATAGATTTTCCACCAGATACGTAAAACATGTGACTTTGAGACGCCAGTTGAGAAACAGTCTGGGGTTGGTTTTCTGACCCCAGGATCATATCTTGTTTTTAAGGCTATGAACTGTTCCCTCTGGACTTGTTCCAAGAATCTCATGCCTTATAGCAGCCAGTTTATCAATAATTATAAATTTCTTTTGTGGCCCTTGCCGGGGCCTGCTTTTCTTTTATTCTTCTTGTCTTCTATGCAGTTTCAATGATTTCCATGTTTAAATAGAAATGGGGTATTCACTCTATCAAATTACAAATATTCCACACATTTATTCAACATTCTCTTTATCTAATATGTTGAAAACTATCACTAGGATTTGTTCTAGAATTAAAAATAGTGCAAGTGTTACTGAGAATACTTTTCACTGTAGACTTTTAGAAGGGATTTTAAGCCGTATGTAAAATTTTTATCTGCTATCTTTGAAGCATTCAGAATACAAAACAATCACAAATGCTGAAAATTCTTTGTGCTACTAGAGGTAAAACTTTGACATTAACTTTGGAACTTAGGGCTACATGACTGTGCAGGGGCTCACGTGTATGTGTGTGTGTGTGAGAAAGGGGAAGTGGGACTGTGGCACTGCCTGCCTTTTCAATATACAAAACAAAGCAAAATTCTATGCTGGAGTGGTGAGTTTGTAGACATTGGGCAGCAAACCTGCATGCAGTGGTATAAAAGTTCCATTTCGGGATGCAAAAGTTATTATGAGGGCAGTGGATTTTGGCTTCCATTGAGAAATTCTTAGGAAGCAGACATCAAATTGCCGACATCCGCTGGATCATCGAAAAAGCAAGAGAGTTTCAGAAAAACATCTACTTCTACTTTATTGACTATGCCAAAGCCTTTGACTGTGTAGATTACAATAAACTGTGGAAAATTCTGAAAGAGATGGGAATACCAGACCACCTTACCTGCCTCTTGAAAAGCCTGTATGAAGGTCAGGAAGCAACAACTGGAACTGGACATGGAACAACAGACTGGTTCCAAATACAAAAAGGAGTACGTCAAGGCTATATATTGTCACCCTGCTTATTTAACTTATATGCAGAGTACATCATGAGAAACGCTGGGCAGGGTGAAGCACAAGCTGGAATCAAGATTGTTGGGGGAAATATAAATAAACTCAGAAATATCAATAACCTGCAGATGACACCAGCCTATGGCAGAAAGTGCAGAAGAACTAAAGAGCCTCTTCATGAAAGTGAAAGAGGAGAGTGAAAAAGTTGGCTTAAAGCTTATGGCATCTGGTCCCATCACTTCATGGCAAATAGATGGAGAAACATTGGAAACAGTGGCAGGCTTTATTTTTTGGGGGCTCCAAAATCACTGCAGATGGTGACTGCCTTCATGAAATTAAAAGACACTTATTCCTTGTAAGAAAAGTTATGACCAACATAGGCAGCATATTAAAAAGCAAAGACATTACTTTGCCAACATAGGTCCATCTAGTCAAGGCTATGGTTTTTCCAGTAGTCATGTATGGATGTGAGAGTCGGACTATAAAGAAACCTGAGTGCCGAAGAATTGATGCTTTTGAACTGTGGTGCAGGAGAAGACTCTTGAGAGTCCCTTGGACTGCAAGGAGATCCAACCAGTCCATCCTAAAGGAGATCAGTCCTGGGTGTTCATTGTAAGGACTGATGTTGAAGCCTAGAATCCAATCCTTTGGCCACCTGATGTGAAGAGCTGACTCATTGGAAAAGACCCTGATGCTGGGAAAGATTGAGGGCAGGAGGAGAAGGGGACGACAGAGGATAAGATGGTTGGGTGGCATCACTGACTCAATGGACATGGGTTTGGGTGAACCCTGGGAGTTGGTGATGGACAGGGAGGCCTGGCATGCTGCAGTTCATGGGGTCACAAAGTCTGACACGACTGAGCAGCTGAACTGCACTGAGAGGTTCTTGGCATTTGTGTGAGATTACAGACAGTATATGCCCTAGACCTTAGAAGCAACTAGAAGTCTATAATCAGTAAGTCGTGCTGTTCAGTTGTGTCTGACTCTTTGCAACCCTATGGATTGTAGCCTGTCAGGCTCCTCTCTGTCCATGGGATTTTCCAGGCAAGAATACTGGAGTGGGTTGCCATTTTCTCCTCCAGGGGATCTTCCAGACCCAGGGATTAAACCCAAGGCTCTTCATTGGCAGGTGGATGCTTTACCACTGAGCCACATGGGAAATCAATTAATGAGTCAACCATAGGAAATTCCTTTAGAATTAAATAGTGTGTCAAATAAAATTTAAATACAGTAATATCCATTTAATAGTTTTCATATATAGATATCTCCAAATCCTAATAATTTTAATAAACTTGTATTATTGACACTTTGGGTAAATGAGTTAGGTGGTATGTTTCATTTTTTGTGAATGAAGTATGCTGGAGAGAAATACAGCAAGAGGGAGAAATTAGATGACCAATGATGAATGAATGAAAAGTGTGCGTGTGTGCTTAGTCACTTCAGTAGTGTCCGACTCTCTGCGACCCTTGGACCATGGCCCTCCAGGCTCCTCTGTCCATGGAATTCTCCAGGCAAGAATACTAGAGTGGGTTGCCATTTCTTTCTCCAGTGCCAAAGTATGAAGTGAATGAAGTGAGTGAAGTGAAGTTGCTCAATCGTGTCTGACTCTTTGTGACCCCATGGACTGTAGCCCACCAGGCTCCTCCGTCCATGGGATTTTCCAGGCAAGAGTACTGGATTGGGTTGTCATTTCCTTCTCCAGAATGAAAAGCACTGCATGGCAATTTTAAATGACATGCAAAAAGCAGCAACTAGTTAAAAAATAGACTTTTTTCATAATTCTTCAGTAGTAGTGAGGAGGTGCTGGACTGTTGTAGTCTTAAGAGAAAAATGTAGTCTAAGAATGCAATTTAGATATTAATGGAAAAGACTCCCACATAAGGCTCACTCAGATTATTGGGCTTCAGTGCAGGTGCTGACTTTAATGGCATTCTATTCCACTATGCACTCATCCATACATCATGCAATACATGGAAAGTGCCTATACATTGCCCTTTAAAGCATATGCCATTTGTGACTGTTTATCATCACCTCCACCACAACCATTCCAGGCCACGCCATCTACACCTGAGTCATTGTAGTGTTTTCTATGAATTCTCCTTACTTCCTACTTTATCTCCCTTACAGCCTTCCCTATACACAGATTATATTTTTAAATGTAAATCAGATCATATCACTCACTTGTCTCAAACAGTTTTATTCCATTTTACTCTTATAAAGTAGTTCAAATATCTTAACATTATTTGTAAGACCCTGACTCCTGCCTAATGTGTCACTCCCTGATTCTCTGCTTTAGTAGTAAAAATTTTTTTTGCAATTTCTCAAAGGCATTACTTAGCACCTCTATGCTTCTGTTTCTCCCTGCACATCTTCCCATGACTTGTTCCTTCACATACCTTCACATAGCTCTATTCTTCCTGAAACAGATTTCCCAACATTCTCTTTACTTTTTTTTTTCACAGTACATATTGATTTTAAAAAAACTTTTGTGGTACTTTTTTCTTTTTATTATAATTTTAAATAAACCAACGAGAAGTTGAAGGGATTCAAGAATTCCTATATATCCTTTATTATGATTCAACAGTTGTTTACATTTTGTCTGTTTGCTTTTTCTTGATTATTCTCTCCATATACCTATATCTATCTCCAGAAATCAGTATAGTTGTTATACTTCCCACCAAAATTATTAAAAAATACAAAATAAGGAAATTGAGCATTGATTTTTATTTAATCAATCATCCATATTTAAATTTTTGAAATTGTCATAGTATTGTCCATTATATTTTTCTTTGTCTAATTTTGGATCATCCATTTAATTTTTATGTCTTAAGTGTTTGAGAGTTTATGGACAGGCCGTTTTGTGTTGCTGTTTACTGCTAATCCCAGTAATTGGGGATTAGCATAGGGGCATATGGGGAAACACAGCACTAAGATTATAAGCATGGGCTCTAGAGGACTGGCTTGGTCTTGCCATCTATCAGCTGTGTAAACTATGGCAGGTGATATAAATTCTCTGTGATCCTAGACTCTTCTTTTGTAAAATAAGGACGATGGCAGTCATTTTCCAGGGCTGAAGTATGACTAAAAGAATTTATGCATAAGTGCTATAGTAACCTCAGCTATACAGTAAGCATTATATGTCACTGCAAAATACAATATCTGGCAGATACCTGGCAATCAATAAACAGCTGCTGAATGAATAAATAGGTTTGGCGATACGTGATATAGTATAGATTTCACACATATCCCAGATCCTTACAATTAACGTTTCAGAAGGATGATACTGATCATTGATGTGGAGGGAGAGGAAATTCTGTGGTCATTCAGTGATGCAGGCTGACTGAAGCCCTGCTATTGTCTATATGTGGTTTCCAAGGTCACTCGGGATATCATATGTCACCAGTACAAGGGGGAAAATGGAATACAAATAGTGAAAAAGCCCATGAAGGTTATTTATAGACCAGGTCTCTAACATGAATAAATAAATTTTGTTTGCTAGAATTCAGCCACATACCATACCTAACAATAAAAGAAAATGGCAGATGTGGTTTAGCTATGAGCACAGAAATATTAATAACAGAAAGTTATTCTTCTGTGAACAGTTATTCTCCTGTTATTCTTCTGTGAACAGCTCTTACAGACTGAAAACCATAAAAATTGTTTAAAAGTAAGTAAATAAAGATGAAAAATAGCATTTATTAATCATATTCAAGGTGGTAGAAAATCTGCACCTATTACATAGGATTTCAAAATCACAGCTATTTAACAGCAGATTCCTATAAACGACAATAAATTGTTTTCCCATAAGGATAAATAAAATGACTCAGGGCTGAGTAATCAGGAGGAACGCAAATGCTGAAGCAGTAATAAGCGAATGGTAATACTTCGGAAAATGGTGGCTGATCCAATGTGACTTGAGTCATAGAAAGAATGGAGAAATGGATTTAGAAAGTCAAATATGGCTTCCCTGATAGCTCAGGTGGTAGAGAATCTGCCTACAATGCAGGAGACCCTAGTTCGATTCCTGGGTCAGGAAGTTCCCCTGGAGAAGGGATAAGCTACCCTCTCCAGTATTCTTGGGCTTCCTTGGTGCTCAGACGGTAAAGAATCTGCCTGTAATGTGGAGACCTGAGTTTGAGCCCTGGGTTGGGAAGATCCCCTGGAGGAGAGCATGGCAACCCACTCCAGTATTCTTGCCTGGAGAATCCCCATGGACAGAGGAGCGTGGAGAGCTACAGCCCACAGAGTTACAAAGAGTCAGATACAACTGAACGATGAAGCATGGCATGTATACATATAATACATCGATACATATATACATACACATGTCCACTATGTCAATAAATTGCTTACGATCTTAAAATATACAGCAGCTTATATGCAGTCTCTCTTTCACTCCAGTTAGGATTTTAGTTCTTTTTCTATCTATACACCAAAATTGTTTCTTTTGCCAGGACTTCCCTGGTGGTTCAGTGGCTGAGATTCTGTGCGCCCAATGCAAGGGACCTGGGTTCAATTTCTAATTTGGGAACTAGATTCCACATGCTGCAACTACAGATCCCACATGCCACAACCATGATTGAAGATCCTATGTGCTATAACTAAGACCCAGTGCAGCCAAATAAATAAATTAATAAATACATGGAATAACAAACTGGTTCCAAATCACAAAAGGAGTACGTCAAGGCTGTATATTGTCACCATGCTTATTTAACTTATATGCAGAGTACATCATGAGAAATGCTGGGTTGGATGAAACACAAGCTGAAATCAAGATTTCCAGGAGAAATATCAGTAACCTCAGATATGCAGATGACACCAACCTTATAGCAGAAAGTGAAGAAGAACTAGAGAGCCTCTTGATGAAAATGAAAGAGGAGAGTGAAGAAGTTGGCTTAAAACTCACCATTCAGAAAACTAAGATCATGGCATCTAGTTCCATCATTTCATGGCAAATAGATTGGGAAACAATGGAAACAGTGACAGACTTTATTTTGGGGGGCTCCAAAATCACTGCAGATGGTGATGACTGCCTTCATGAAATTAAAAGATGCTTACTCCTTGGAAGAAAAGTTGACCAACCTAGACAGCATATTAAAAATCAGAGGCATTACTTTGCCAACAAAGGTATGTCTAGTCAAAGCTATTGTTTTTCCAGTAGTAATGTATGGGAGAGTTAGACTATAAAGAAAACTGAGCACTGAAGAAATGATGCTTTTGAACTGTGGTGTTGGAGAAGACTCTTGAGAGTCCCTCGGACTGCAAGAAGATTCAACCAGTCCATCCTAAAGGAGATCAGTCCTGGATGTACATTGGAAGGACTGATGCTGAAGCTGAAACTCCAATACTTTGGCCACCTGATGGGAAGAGCTGACTCATTGGAAAAGACCCTGATGCTGGGAAAGATTGAGGGCAGGAGGAGAAAGGGACAACTGAGGGTGAGATGGTTGGATGGCATCACCAACTCAATAGATACGAGTTTGGGTAAACTCCGGGAGCTGGTGATGGACAGGGAAGCCTGGTGTGCTGCGGTTCATGGGGTTACAAAGAGTCGGACATGACTGAGTGACTGAACTGACTGAGGCAATGGACATGAGTTTGAGTAGACTCCAGGAGTTTGTGATGGACAGGGAAACCTGGCGTTCTGCAGTCCATGGAGTCACAAAGAGTCAGATATGACTGGGTGACTGAACTTAACTGAACTGAATAAATATAAACATACAAATAAAAAGTTCTGTCAAGGTTACTGTGAACTTCATATTGCTAAATTAAGTTACAAGTTATTTACTTACTTATATAAAATATATTTAAATAATTATTACAGTAGTCACAATAACAAATGATAATGAAGTCATTCTATTGCATCTACTGTGATCATCATCAACTCTAAATTTGCATGCCATGCAATATCAGGAAAAAAAGAAACCTTCATTCTTCCTAGGTTAGTAACTCACAAAACAGAATAACTTCCCTGGTATGTAAATAATATCTTTGTTTTTCCAATTATGTATAGGGCTTCACACATAGTACATTGGTAAAGAATATTCCTGTCAATGTAGGAGATATAAGGGACATAGGCTCATTCCCTGGGTTGGGAAGAACCCCTGCAGTAGGAAATGGCAGCACACTTCAGTATTCTTGCCTGGAAAATCTCATGGATAGAGGAGACCAGAGGGCTACAGTCCATGGGGGTGCAAAGAGTTGGACACGACTGTGCACACAGGCAGCCATAGGGCACATTTCCTTTAATGTGTAAACAGATGCAAAGGTAAAATTGGAAAAAAAGAAGAAGAAGAAGAAGAAATGCCCAATAACTTATTACCTTTGCCTTTTTAAAAAAATTTCAATAATTTTGAAAGGTTTCAAAATATGAAATTAAGATTGACCCACAACATTGACTTAGTTTCATCATATTCTATTAAAAAGTTATGGATGGCTATGCAGTTAATATATGAGATCATTAAACATTAGAGTGACAACCATAACTATATCAAGTTGTGGTGTAGATCATAGGAAATAAATAGGCAACATAATAGTTCATACTTCAAAATCTCTAACATGCCTATAGTAGCCATAAAACTAGAAACAATCAAAATATGCACCAACAGGTGGAATAATAAACAAAGGTATATCTATAGAATGGGGTACAAGTCAGCA
The DNA here is from genome assembly GCF_019320065.1 of Cervus canadensis. Lineage (NCBI taxonomy): Eukaryota > Metazoa > Chordata > Mammalia > Artiodactyla > Cervidae > Cervus > Cervus canadensis. Next base: position 25,136,048 of record NC_057415.1, read on the forward strand.
ATAGATGGGAACAAACTGCTGATACATGCTATGATGTGCATGAAGTCTAAAAATAATCATTCTAAGTTAAAAAAGAGTAAACACTAAATGATACTATTAATGTAAAATTCCAGACAAATACAAACTGATCTCTAATAACAAAAACTTGACCAGAAGTTCCTGAGGACATGAGGGATGAGAAAAAAGAACTGCAGTTTCACAAGAAGACTTCCTGAGCATGTGAGTATGTTTATTATCTTGATTGTGGTGATGGTTTTATAGGTATATACATATGTCAAAACTAACTGGAGTGTATATTACATGCAGTTTATTGTATAACAACTGAAATTATGTAAAACTTTAAAAAGATAAACAAAAGAAACATTGAAAACAATCCTAACAATTTTCTAGTAAAGATAGACCTTTCCATTTTATAGATTACAGTGAAAGTGAAGTCACTCAGGCGTGTCCAACTCTTTGCAACCCCATGGACTGTAGCCCACCAGGCGCCTCTGTCCATGGGATTTTCCAGGCAGGAGTACTGGAGTGGGTTGCCACTTCCTTCTCCAAGGGATGTTCCCAACCCAGGGATCGATCCCAGGTATCTGCAGGCAGATGATTTCCCATCTGAGGCACCAGGGAAGCTCTAGATTACAGTACTGAGGGGTATTGAAGATGCTGCTTGACAATGCTTTTTAAACAGTAGTCCGTATTTTTAAAATTTCAAGCGATCCATCAGCATCTATTTTCTCCAACTAAAACTTGACTCTCTTGCCACATTGGCAAGCCACAAGTCTGTTCTATTAACTGATTGAGTTCAGAGTTATGCTCTGAATGGCCCCATTGGCCAGTTTGAATTATTCACCCCAGGAGGATAATGTCATCTGTGCTATCACAGATAGAGAACTTCCTAGAAGGAAGTGCCAGAGCAGAGAAACTGTTTGCAAAAAGACAATGCTTGAAAAATGGTAAGAAAATTTCTTCACCTGTTAGATGCTCCCTACAGCTTAATTAATGGGGTCATGCACTTGGAATTATCTATGCCAGTTATGTTTTTCTTTTCACTTTCTGCTCTCCTTTACATTGTGATTGGTAAAAATGAGTCTCAGTTTCTGTCCTTTATTTACCATGTTTAAAAAGAAATGGATTTTTCACATCTTAGCTATTGTAAACAGTGCTGCAGTGAACTCTGGGGTGCATACATCTTTTCAGAAAGTGTTTTTCTCCAGATATATGCCCAGGAGTGGGATTGCAGGATGATGCTGTGAAAGTGCTGTAGTCAATATGCCAGCATATTTGGAAAACTCAGCAGTGGCCATGGGACTGGAAAAGGTCGTTTTTCATTCTACTCCCAAAGAAAGGCAATGCCAGAGAATGCTCAAACTACCATACAATTGCACTCATCTCACATGCTAGCAAAGTAATGCTCAACATTCTCCAAGCCAGGCTTTAGCAGTACATGAACCATGAACTTCCAGATGTTCAAGCTGGTTTTAGAAAAGACAGAGGAACCAGAGATCAAATTGCCAACATCCCCAGGATCATCAAAAAAGCAAGAGAGTTCCAGAAAAAACATCTATTTTTGCTTTATAGACTAAGCCAAAGCCTTTGAATTTTTGGCTCACAATAAAATGTGAAAAATTCTGAAAGAGATGGGAATATCAGACCACCTGACCTGTCTCTTGAGAAATCTGTATGCAAAGTCAGGAAGCAACAGTTAGAACTGGACATGGAACAACAGACTTGTTCCAAATAGGAAAAGGAGTATGTCAAGTCTGTATATTGTCACCCTGCTTATTTAACTTATATGCAGAGTACATCATGAGAAATGCTGGGTTGGATAAAGCCCAAGCTGGAATCAAGATTTCTGGGAGAAATATCAATAATCTCAGATATGCAGATGACACCACACTTATGGCAGAAAGTGAGAAGAACTAAAGAGCTTCTTGATGAAAGTGAAAGAGGAGAGTGAAGAAGTTGGTGATTGCAGCCATGAAATTAAAAGATGCTTACTCCTTGGAAGGAAAGTTTTGACCAACGTAGATAGCATATTAAAAAGCAGAGACATTACTTTGCCAACAAAGGTCTGCCTAGTCAAGGCTATTGTTTTTCCAGTAGTTATGGATGTAAGAGTTGCACTGTAAAGAAACCTGAGTGCCGAAGAATTGATGCTTTTGAGCTGTGGTGTTGGAGAAGACTCTTGAGAGTCCCTTGGACTGCAAGGAGATCCATCCAGCCCATCCTAAAGGAGATCTGTCCTGAGTGTTCACTGGAAGGACTGATGCTGAAGCTGAGACTCCAATACTTTGGCCACCTAATGCGAAGAGCTGACTCATTGGAAAAGACCCTGATGCTGGGAAAGATTGAGTGCAGGAGGAGAAGGGGACGACAGAGGATGAGATGGTTGGATGGCATTACTGACTCAATGAACATGAGTTTGAGTAGAGTCCTGAAGTTGGTGATGGACAGGGAGGCCTGGTGTGCTGCAGTCCATGGGGTCACAAAGAGTCAGACACGACTGAATGATTGAAGTGAACTGAGATGCTATCTCATTGTAGCTTTAATTTGCATTTCTCTAACAATTAGCAACATTGCGCATGTTTTCACAGGCCTCTTGGCCATCTGTATGTATACTTTGAAGAAATTATTATTTAGATTTTCTGCCCATTTTTTTGCCTGTTTTGTTTGTTTTTGTGATAGTAAGCATATCCATCAACAGAGCAATGGTTAAAGAAAATGTGATACATATATACAATGGAATATTGCTTAGCCATTAAAAACAATAAAAAATGCCTTGGCAATGACATAGATGGACCTAGAGATGGTCTTACAGAGTGAAGTAAGTCATAAAAAATACAGTATATAATATATATATACATATAATATTATATAAACATATGATTTGTGTAGCATATAAATATATATTAGTATAAATTAAATATCCTCATTAATATCATATGATGTCACTTATATATGGAACCTAAAAAGAAATGATACAAATGAACTTGTTTACAAAATATAAACAGACTTACAGACTTAGTGAACAAACTTGTGGTTAACAGCAGGAAAGGTAGAGGGAAAGGGATAGTTAGGAAATTCGGGAATTGCAGGTATGCACTGCCATATTTAAAATGGATAATCAACAAAGACCTACAGTAGTGGTATAGCACAGGGAAATCTGCTTAATATTATGTAAAAACCTAAATGGAAAAATAATTTGGAAAAGAATAGATGAGTGTGTGTGTGTTAGTCGCTGAGTCATGTCCAATTCTTTGTGACCCCGTGGACTGTAGCCTTCCAGGCTCTTTCATTCATGGGATTTTCCAGGCAAGAAAAATGGAGTGGGTTACCATTTCCTTCTCCAGTACATCTTCCCAACCCAGGGATCGAACCTGAGTCCCCTAAGGCAGACTCTTTACCATCTAAGCTACCAGGCATATATGTATGTGTATAACTGAATCACTTTGTACAGTGGGCAGTAAAAAGTTATAAACAACTTTTACTTCCACAAGTTTAGCCTTGTCTCCATAGGATGGATGAACGTGAGGTGGGCTGGGAGTTTAGGGTAAATAAATGGAAGTTTAGTGGGTATTATTTTATGAATCATACTTAAATTGTATTCTTACATGTTGGAGCTTATAAATAAAAATTATTATTTTTTCAATTCTAGGACTTAAAGTAATTTCACTTTAAATTAAAGAAAACAAAATTAACATTTATGGGCCCATAATAGTCCCATATATTGAATAGAACCTTTGCACATAACTATGTTTTCATACTTAAATCCTCTTCAGAATCCATCTAAGTGATAAAGGCAACACCTGGCAAATGTCAGAGCTGAAACTACAACCCGGATATGCCTGAATTAAAAACCCTATTATTTTTCTACTATGTTTAACGTTCCTTATATTTATTTACTATTGAGTGTTAAGGACATCAAATATTTCTGTCAAAAATATTTGGATTTTAACAGGATTCATACTCTGTTCAGCCTATTTCCTTTAGAAATTTCAACTTATACACTGTATCTGTTAAGACTGAATCTTCCACTGCCATTGTAACTCATTGATCTGATCAATACAGTCAATGCAGTGGCTGGATTATAAATATACACACAACCAAGATATGACAATGTTATATGTTTGTGCCATCAAGTTGGTCAAATTGAGTAGAAAACTCAAATTAATTCTAAGCACTGAATAGATATTCCTTACATGGCTCTTAAATTTCTTCCAAGCCATTCATCTTTAATGTATGTCGAATCAATGCGTTTACACCTATAGGAACTGGGTACTCATTATCTTAGGTAGCAGACATAGTTGAATCCCTCTGGCACAAAACTCTGCCTTCACTTAAACACAAATCTATTTTTGAAATACTTATCTAAAACAGACATTAATCCCCTTGCTCATGACAGGCTTTCAAATACTGAAGAGATATACCTAATTCCCTTGTGAGCTCACTCTTTGCTATTTTAAAATGCCATGCTGCCTTCCATCACATGTCAATTTAGACTCCCTTAGATTCTTCTTTACTTCTTCATTTTTATCTGAATTAATTCCATTTTTATATACCTGACATTGAACAACACTTTTGAAGAAATGTCATACCCTTAGTTCCCTTGACTGGCAAATCTCTCCACTTGTCATACACAGTTATACATCCTTTGAGGATCTTGTCACTTTGTAGTATCTACAGAAATCTCCCAGGTGGCGCTAGTGGTACAGGGCCTGACTGCCAATGCAGGAGACAAAAGACGCAGGTTTGATCCCTGGGTCAGGAAGATACCCTGGAAGAGGACATGGCAACCCACTCCAGTATTCTTGCCTGGAGAATTTCATGGACAAAGTAGCCATAGCATTGCACAGAGCCCGACATGATTAAAGTGACTTATAATGCACAGAATCTAGCAAAGTGCATAGTGTCTTTAAAAAAAAAATTGTCAGATTGTACATCTATAAATATTACTGTGTTTCATTTACAGTTTAATATCAGAAAGTGAAAATTTAGAAGACATAGATGAATGGTTAAATTTTTGCTCTCTGACATGATAACTGTCAGTTTATGTAGATATTATTTTGAAGTTGATTTAGGTGAGCAAGCAATTTGTATGATTTTCCTACAATATGCTCATTTCAAAGATTCAGTATTATATTCTCCAACAATGATAAAATGGTTAAACAGTTCAAAAGACAACTACTAAGGTCAAACTTCATTTAAAAAAATGATACTCAAATTTTCTTTTAAGCTTCTTCTCCTATTAAGATTTTTATTTGAGTCTAGGGGCAAAGAAAAAGCATCAGCAAGATGGTATGAGGGGAAAAATCATGTTTAGAATCAAACCCCATATCCTCCAGAGATGCTCAGAGGGCTCAAACAAACCTTGTGTGCACCAGGACCCAAAGACCTACAGAGACTCAGACAGAACTGTGTTTGAGTGTCTCCTGTGGAGGTTCGGGTCAGCAGTGGACTGCTCCAGGGACAGGGGCTCTGGGTGCAGTAGACCTGGGTATGGAATAAGCCCTCTTGGAGGAGGTCGCCATTAACTCCACCATAGAGCTGCCAGAACTTACACAGGACAGGGGAAACAGACTCTTGGAGAGCACAAGCAAAACCTTGTGTTTTCACTGGGACCCAGGAGAAAGGAGCAGTGGCCCCACAAGAGACTGACGCAGACTTGCCCATGAGGGTCCAGGAGTCTCCAGTGCAGTCGTGGGTCGGTGGTGGCCTGATGCAGGGTTGGGGGCCCTGAGTGCAGCATTGTGTACAAGGGGTCCTTTGGAAGGAGGTCACCATTATCTTCACTACCTCCACCATCGTTTGGCCTCAGGTCAAATAACAGGGAGGGAACACAGTCCTGCCCATTAACAGAAAATTAGATTAAAGATTTACTAAGCATGGCCCCACAATTCAGAACAAGACCCAATTTCCCCCTCAGTTAGTCTCTCTCATCAGGAAACTTCCATATGCCTCTTATGCTTCTCCATCAGAAGGTAGGCAGAATGAAAACCATAACAACAGAAAACTAACCAACCTAATCACATGGACCGCAGCATTGTTTAACTGAATGAAACTATGAGCCATGCTGTGTAGGGCCACCCAAGACGGATGGGTCATGGTGGAGAGTTCTGACAAAACATGATCCACTGGAGAAAAGAAAGGCAAACCACTTCACTATTCTTGCCTTGAGAGCCCCATGAACAATATGAAAAGGCAAAAAGATAAGACACTGAAATATGAACTCTCCAGGTCGGTAGGTGCCCAATATTCTACTGGAGAGGAGTGTAGAAATAATTCCAGAAAGAATGAAGAGACGGAGTCAAAGCAAAAACAACACCTAGTTGTGGATGTGACTGGTGATGGAAGTGAAGTCTGACGCTGTAAAAAGCAATATTGCGTAGGAACCTGAAATGTTAGATTCATGAATCAAGGCAAAATGGACTGGTCAAACAGGTGATAGCAAGAGTGAACATTGACATTTTAGTAATCAGTTAACGAAAATGAACTGGAACGGGTAAATTTAATTCAAATGACCTCTCTATATATACTAATGTGGGCAATAATCCCTTAGAAGAAAAGGAGTAGCCATCATGGTCAACAGGAGTCTAAAATGCAGTACTTGGATGCAATCTCAAAAATGACAGAATGATCTCTTTTCATTTCTAAGGCAAACCATTCAATACCACGGTAATCCAAGCCTATGCCCCAACCAGTAATGCTGAAGAAGCTGAAGTTGAAAGGTTCTATGAAGACCTACAAGAACTTTTAGAACTAACACCCAAAAAGGATGTCCTTTTCATCATAGGGGGCTGGAATGCAAAAGTAGGAAGTCAAGAAACATCTGGAGTAACAGGCAAATTTGGCCTTGGAGTACGGAAAGAAGCAGGGCAAAGGCTAACAGAGTTTTGCCAGGAAAACGCACTGGTCATAGAAAACACCCTCTTCCAACAACACAAGAGAAGACCCTACACATGGACATCACCAGATGGTCAACACTGAAATCAAATTGATTTTATTCTTTGCAGCCAAAGATGGAGAAGCTCTATACAGTCAGCAAGAACAAAACCAGGAGCTGACTGTGGCTCAGATCATGAACTCCTTATTGCCAAATTCAGACTTAAATTGAGGAAAGTGGGGAAAACCACTAGACCATTCAGGTATGACCTAAATCAAATCCCTTATGACTATACAGTAGAAGTGAGAAATAGATTTAAGGGACTAGATCTGACAGACAGAGTGCCTGATGAACTGTGAACAGGAGTTCATGACATTGTACAGGAGGCAGTGATCAAGACTATCCCCCCCAAAAAACGGAAATGTAAAAGGCAAAAGTGGTTCTCTGAGGCAGCCTTACAAATAGCTGTGAAAAGAAGAGAAGTGAAAGGCAAAGAAGAAAAGGAAAGATATACCCATTTTAATACAGAGTTCCAAGGAAGAGCAGGGAGAGATAAGGAACCCTTCCTCAGTGATCAATGCAAAGAAACAGAGGAAATCAATAGACTGGGAAATAATAGAGATCTCTTCAAGAAAAGGGAACATTCTATGCAAGGATGGGCATAATAAAGGACACAAATGGTGTGGACCTAACAGAAGTAGAAGATATTAAGAAGAGGAGGCAAGAATACACAGAAGAACTATACAAAAAATCTTCATGACACAGATAATCACGATGGTGTGACCCCTCACCTAGAGCCAGACATCCTGGAATGTGAAGTCAAGTGGGCCTTAGGAATCATCACTATGAACAAGGCTAGTGGAGGTGATGGAATTCCAGTTAAGCTATTTCAAATCCTAAAAGATGATGCTGTGAAAGTGCTGCACTCAATATGCCAGAAAAGTTGGAAACCTCAGCAGTGGCCATAGGACTGGAAAAGGTCAGTTTTCATTCCAATTTCAAAGAAAGACAATGACAAAGAATGCTCAAACTACCATACAATTGCACTCATCTCACAAGCTAGTATAGTAATGTTCAAAATTCTCCAAGCCAGGCTTCAACAATACATGAACCATGAACTTTCAGATGTTCAAGCTGGATTTAGAAAAGGCAGAGATCAAACTGAAAAAGTAAGAGAGTTCCAGAAAAACATCTACTTCTGCTTTATTGACTATGCCAAAGCCTTTGACTGTGTGGATAACAAAGCTGTGGAAAATCCTTCAAGAGATGTGAATACCAAACCACCTGACCTGCCTCCTGAGAAATCTGTCCCACAGGTGTAGAAGCAACATTTAGAACTGGACATGGAACAAAAGACTGGTTCCAAATCAGAAAGGAGTATGTCAAGGCTGTATATTGTCACCTTGCTTATTTAACTTTTATGTCGAGTACATCCTGGGAAATGTTGGACTGGACGACACACAAGCTGGAATCAAGTTTGCTGGGAGAAATATCAATAACCTCAGATATGCAGATGACACCATCCTTATGGCAGAAAGCGAAGAAGAATGAGCCTCTTGATGAAAGTGAAAGAGGAGAGTGAAAAAGTTTGCTTAAAGATCAGTGCAGATGGTGACTGCAGCCATGCAATTAAAAGACGCTTGCTCCTTGGAGAAAGGGTATGATCAACAAAGACAACATATTAAAAATCAGAGACATTACTTTGTCAACAAAGGTCCATATAGTCAAAGCTTTGGTTTTTCCAGTGGTCATGTATAGATGTGAGATTTGGACTATAAAAAAGCTGAGCGCCGAGGAATGATTGAAGGCCAGAGGAGAGAATGGGATGACAGAGGATGAGATGGTTGGATGGCATCTCCAACTGAATGGACATGAGTTTGAGTAGGCTCCGAGATTTGGTGATGGACAGCGAAGCCTGGTGTGCTGCAGTCCATGCGGTCGCAAAGAGTCGGACATGACTGAACGACTGAACTGAACTGAGGAGTTTTAAATAAAAAACCAATTTGAATAAAATAAAATACAATTTTATAAGCCATGGAGAGACCATGCAATTTCATTTATCATTAGACAGTCACTTCCACTAAGATTTCTTTTGAACAGTTTATTCCTAGGGATTGTATTTTTTTCAGCTGCATCAGTAAACAGAAGGTATAATAGTGTTCAATTTTTCTTGTATGTACTTTGTTTTCATCTGCCATCAGCTGAAGTCAGTTGTCAGTCTCAAAGATGTAATGAGAACTACTTTTGCCATACAGAATGTCTTGACACAGTTATTAAAGTAACAATGAAAGCTTTCTCTAGAGGACACATTTTCTGAACACCATGCCAATGTAATCCTTTTAAAATGCTTTTTTTTCCCAACATGAATTCCCATATAAAGCGTTCCTAAGACTATACTTATTTCAAAGTTAAAAGGTACACTTTTAAATTTGTTACTTAAGATTCATGTGAGTATGTAGTCCTGCTGATATGTAACAAAACTAATAAGTACCACATTAAAATCAAGTTAGTTTTTCTTTTGTGGCAAAATAAATAAAACATAAATTAGTATATTAGTCCTTTTACACTTGATAATAAATATGGTCTTAGAACCAAACAAAAAATAAGAAATATACTAAATTATATTACAAAATCATGTGAACATTTTTGCTTTGGAATCTAAAGTAATACAGTTTCTATGAGATACTGTATATGTTCCAATAAACAGGAAAATAAAAGCATAAACTTAGAAAATGTAATTTTAGTTCCTTTAAGTATAACTTTATTTGACTATGCTCTCTCAAGAAAAGCATTATCTTTAAATCTTATTTTATTTTCAGAAAGCTCTAAATTATAATGTGAATAAAAACTTAAAATGAGAGAATTACAGAATGTGATTATATGCTTAGTGATTACGTCTGTTACTGAATATTCAGGAACAAAAATTAGCAGTTTAGAGGATAAGGGAAATGGAGTATGTGACAACTAATCTGATGCAATAAATTAAATCTTTGGGAAGTGACATGCAGTATAAGGGAAAAGGGGTCCAGACAGATAAATTAAATATTATGATCCCATCTTACTCTGCCACATCTTACTATAGTTGAGTATTGAGTAGTTTATAGATAAATATCATTCTTATGTTTTAGCTCATTTTTATCTTTCTAAAAATAATTTCTCCCTGTTCCCCCATCTCAGATAGTACAATTCATTATCTTCTATCCTGCCGTCTCTATTCTCATAGTTCTGTTTCTCTCCTCATCCTTTCCACATCTTCTCTTCAATTCTCCTTTTCACTTTTTGACTTTTCTCCTTTGAAATAACCAAAAGTGGTGATTTGATATAGGAAAACCCACTTTATCCTGTCAAATTGAGGCAAAAGTCTCAAGGGATATTTTCTTTCTTACTTTTGGGAGTGTATTATGTAAACTTTAAATATGCAGATAAGCAACAGTAAATTGAGCTCTATATTTTTATATAATAAATTTTATGTTACGATGTATTTTCATATTTTGTATCAAATTAGTTTTTAGGTACTTGGTTTCATAGCTTGCCAAGTGACAATCATAAACCACCAATTAAAAAAAGATTACCACATGCTCTCAAAAGTCCTGTAGTGAATAAAGGCTAAGGTTTAAAACAAAGCTGGGATTTGACCTTAACAAACCAGTTAAACATTCTGTGCCTCATTTATCTTTAGTATTAAATGAGGATATTCTTATCCATGTTGTCTATATAACCATCATATTATGGTACTGAGTAGACAGTGCCTTTAGAACAAAATGAGAAATAGAGCCAGCCATAGAGTATTCTGGTAATGAAATTAAACTAATTCTGCCTTTTTTCTTTTAAGAAATGTCTCCTCTTTTGTGTTGTTTAGTCACCAAGTCCTGTTCAACTCTTTGCAACCCCATAAACTGTAGCCCACCAGGCTCCTCTGTCCATCGGATTTCCCAGGCAAGAATACAGGCGTGACTTGCCATTTCCTTTTCCAGGGGATCTTCCCTGGCCCAGGGATCAAACTTACATCTCCCTTCTGGTCAAAGGATTGAACCCACTGCCTGCTTTGCAGGCAGATTTTTACGGCTGAGCCACCAGGGAACATATATATCCAGGGGTCATATTGCAGCTTCAAATATGTGAAGGGCATTTTAAAGCCTGACCTTGCAACCTTTCTTAAGTTTCTTAGGTAATTCTTCTACTAATCTTTCCTCACATCTCTTTGTCAAATTACACTCAGTTTTCCTTTATAGACTTATGCCATGTTTTTTTTTTCTTGATTATTTTGTGTCTTGCTAATTAGACTATAAGCTCTGTGACACTGGTGAACATATCTTTTAGTTCATCATTATATACCCAGAACAAAATAAAAAAATAAATAAAAAATAAATAAAGAATAAAAAAAGGTGGATTAGTGAAAGGAAAATTATATACATAACCTGATTAAGAGTATCAAATTCCATACATTGTAAAATTACTCACAATAAAAATGAAATACAAATTAAAATATTCACAAGATATCATTCGTCATCATATAGATTGCCAACGCATACAAACACTGGTAAAGCACTGAACTGGCAAGGTTTTGATAAATTTACACTTATTTGTAATTATAATAAATAATCACATTGTTTTTAAGGTAAATTTTAAATTTGAGAAGAGTAATTCTTTAGGTGGATGTTATTAGCTTGATGAGAAGTATATTTTCTTTCATATATCAACTAAGATTTTTGAATGTAAATTTAGTATTAGCAAAAAAGTGTAAAAGGGACAAATTTTGTAACTCAGCTTATCAGCTAGAATCACCCTTTCCCTTAACATCCAGACAAAAGCAACTTGAGGGACTTCCCTTGTGACTTAAATGGTAATGAACCTGCCTGCAATGCTAAAAGACCCTGGTTCAATCCTTGGGTCTGGTAGATCCCCCGGAGATGGAAACGGCAACCCACTCTATTTTTGTATTTTTGCCTGGAGAATCCCATGGACAGAGGAGCCTGGCAGGCTACAGTCTATGGGGGTGCAAAGAGTCAAACACGACTGAGTGGCTAACACGTACACACACACACACACACACACACACACACACACACACACGATTAGCTTGAATATTCATTTTATGTCTTGTGTAAAGAATAGTGTCTTCTTATACAAATAATCAGGCAGCCACCTGTGGCTCTATTAGTTTCCTTTATTTAATTATCTTTCTCTGTTTATGCTCTTTCACTTTGGTAACAGTTTCAAGCATGCCCTTTACCTTGAAATTTCCCCATCCTTCAGCTAGATCAAGCAAATAATAATTTTTTAAAAATGTGTTTATTCACAATATTAATGAATTCCTATCAGTGATGAAAGAGTAATTAGGTTGCTGAACTTTTGAATATTATTTATCAGGTGTCATATTTCTTAAAAAAGTCTGAGAGTCCTGTTGACAACTGTCCATATGATGCATCCTTATGTTTATGGTTCCTGTTTCCTGAACTCCACTCTTACCGCACATTTCCTGTATGGATCTTCCAAACGTGTTCTTATTTTTCAATCCTTCTCTAGCAATAGCTGCAGACCTATAATGTTAAAAATTTTTTTAACTAAAATAAATACAGGGTACTAGGTGACATTTGCTAGTAAGAAGGGCAATACTTTTTCTCCCTTAAAATAATCTGTCTAGTTTTAAAATGTAGTAATATTTTAAAAAGTGATTTCTTCTTTAGATGATTCAGATAATTTGTAATGTGATAGGACCAACATGTGACTGAGAATTGTGAAGCTTCTAGTCTAGTCTCTGTTCTGACCATTGATTTACGAAAGTTGTGGTAAGCAGAATAATCACTGCCTAAAAATTTCTGTATCTTGGGACTTCCTCTGGCAGTCCAGTGATTAAACTCCACACTTCTATTCCAGAGAGCGTGAATTCAATCTCTGATTGGGGAACTAAGATCCCACATGCTGCATCGTGCTGCCAAAATAAATAAATAAATAAAGTCTATAATCTTAATCCTGCAACCTGTGAATATCTTGCTTTATTTGGTAAAAGAACTTTGGAAGTATGATTAAGATGAAGGATCTTGAGATGGACAGAACTATAGCATGATAAACTTGAGCTGTTTTTACCTACTAAGCTTGTGATAATGTGTTACAGGAGCAAGAAGACACTGACATAGGTTCATCGCATTTCCACACTTGCCAGTATGTGGAAACCAGGATGTATGGGTTTTAGAATAGTTTTAATGCACTGAGGGATGTAAGTCTCAAAACCTTTTCTAATAAAAACTTGTTAAAGAAAATATATGGTCTTTGGAGAAGAGACTAGTCTATGAATATACACAATAAAGTAAGTAATCTTGTATTGAGCAAGTATAATACTGAAGTATAATTCAGAAGTAGTTAATAGAGAAATTATATGGCATGTGAGAAGTTAAATATAATTTCCTCTCCATGCCATGCATTTGTAACTGATTCTAACACTGAATCAGAGCCACAGTGTAAGCTTAAGTTGAAGTGTATGTCATTCAAAATCCGTTCTGAGTGGAGTAAGGGTTGTAAGTACTCAAAGTAGTTAAAATACGGGCAATTTAATAGAGAGCTAATTACAAAGGTGATAGAAATATAAGAAGACACAAGGGAAAACTGAGGATACTTAGAGATTAACAATGGCAGAAAAACACTACAACCCTCTGCAGGAGCTCTATGTCCTGTTACTTAGGAGTTATAGCCAGTGCTGGAAAATTTTATGAGGGAAATGAAGGTTGAAATATATATAATATATATCCTTTGTGTATGTGGATATGTATACATATCTCACTTTCTTTATCAACCATCAAGAGACTCAGTTCGTTTCCCTATCTTGGCTATTATAAATAATACTACAAGAAACATGGTGCTGAGGACATTTTTCCAAGTTAGTGTTTTGTTTCCTCTGGATAAATACTCAGAGTGAAACTGAGTGGATCCGATGGGAGTTCTATTTCTTAATTTTTGAAGAACCACCACTCTCCTATCTCCCACTAGTACCTCTCATTAACTCCAAACAAGTTGGAAGCCAAGTGAAACTGAGCCAAGGAAACATCAGAGGCAAATATCAGGTCCTCTCCTGTATGAAAAAGAGCAAGAGGGATGAGGGAGGGATCTGAGAGCATTTGGCTCTGGATCATCATAGCATGTAAATTTAAGACAAACAATTTTAAAAGGGCATTCCCTATTAAAACAACAAACAAACAAACTCTTGATGTATCCAGAAACCTAAAGAAATCATATTTTGAAAAATAGGGATTCTGTAAAAAGGGATGAATTTTCTAGGATGTAATGATGACAAAAACTGAAGTATATAAGACGGAATTGCTCCCACATAAAACTCCTTCCTATTTCACTTATCTGAAGAAAGCCAGCCTGGTATGCTGCATGCATTGGAAAAGATATAAAATAAAAATTGCCTGCCATCTTATTTGACTTGTCCATGTATAATCTAACCATTCTAGCTCAAAAAGTCAATTTATTAATTACATAAGGTTAAATAGGTGCAGAAAACTAAGATCATGGCATCTGGTCCCATCACTTCATGGCAAATAGATGGGGACACAGGGGAAACAGTGTCAGACTTTATTTTTGGGGGCTCCAAAATCACTGCAGATGGTGATTGCAGCCATGAAATTAAAAGACGGTTACTCCTTGGAAGGAAAGTTATGACCAACCTAGATAGCATATTAAAAAGCAGAGACATTACTTTGCCAACAAAGGTCCATCTAGTCAAGGCTATGGTTTTTCCAGTGGTCATGTATGGATGTGAGAGTTGGACTGTGAAGAAAGCTGAGCTCCGAATTGATGCTTTTGAACTATGGTGTTGGAGAAGACTCTTGAGAGTTCCTTCGACTGCAAGGAGATCCAACCAGTCCATCCTAAAGGAGATCAGTCCTGGGTGTTCATTGGAAGGACAGATGCTGAAGCTGAAACTCCAATACTTTGGCCACCTCATGTGAAGAGCTGACTCATTGGAAAATACCCTGATGCTGGGAGGGATTGGGGGTAGGAGGAGAAGGGGACAGAGAGTATGAGATGGCTGGATGGCATCACTGACTTGATGGACATGAGTTTGAGTAAACTCCAGGAGTTGGTGATGGACAGGGAGGCCTGGTATGCTCTGATTCATGGGGTTGCAAAGAGTCGCAATTTCCAAGTTTTTCAAACGGGTGCTTTGTGGAAATAATTGTTAGGTATGATATTAGATTAACATAAAATATTAAAAGAATGTTGACTGGATATAGTCATAATGTGGTCATATAGTTTTCCTATTTCCACATTTAAGATACATCTAATAATAATTTCATAAAATATAGAGAATATTTGGAATATGAATCATTTTTTAAATGAAGATTATAAAGTTGCTGATATTGTTAGGTGTGTTTCTCTATTGTTATATATAATCATTTCCAGCAGAAAATTATCCTTGGCATTTTAAATTAAAAAAATGAAGTAAAATGTATGCCAATTAGTAGGCAATAATAATTTTGCTAGGATAGATTATAATAAGCACCCAGTACACAGATGATTGATTTTGAAAAACAATCATCAAGATATAATCTGTCTCTCAGCATTTATCAATCTTTTCCCTCCTCAGTGCATCAGAACAGACTTCATGCCCATCTGTCATAATCGATTGAATATTTTTCAGCTGATAGACTAAAGTACATGGGGAAATTCCTAGATGACATGATGTCCAGCACTCTTTCTGTCAGAAAACTGAAAGGTAGATTAAGGATTCATTTTATCTATGACAAGTGTTTAAGCATTTTGGTTCCTAAAAGTTACAGTGAAAATTCCTGCCCTTATCCATTGTTCTGCTATGTTAGGGAATTTTCACATTTTATTTAAAAATCTTATGGTATATTTTGCTTTATTTCTTATAAAGAAATCCATCCATCATTTGAAATGTCTCTGTATAACACAGGTTAATGCCTGTTTGATTCAGTGCTAGGAAGGTGAATTCCTCAATTTAATTTCCTCAGTTAATAGTTTCATCGATAATAAGGTATTGAGCTTCCACAATGCATTAATTTTATCTTAATGAGCTCACTGTCTGATAAGAAAGATAAATGTACAAACAAAGTATTACCATTTAGAGTATCACATTTAAAAATGAATTTATGAATACAGCATTAAATAGTTGTTGTGGTTCAGCCGCCAATCATGTCCGACTCTTTGCAACCCCAGGGACTGCAGCACGCCAGGCCTCCCTGTCCCTCACCATCTCCAAAGTTTGCCCAAATTCATGTCCATTACCTTGGTGATGCCATTCAGTCATTTCATCCTCTGGCACACGCATCTACTTTTTCCCTCAATTTTTCCCAGCATCAGGGACTTTTCAAATAAGAGCCATTTGCATCAGATGACCAAAATACTGGAGTTCCAACTTTAGTATCAGTCCTTCCAATGAGTGTTCAGAGTTGATTTCCCTTAAGATTGACTGGTTGGATCTCCTTGCAGGCCAAGGGACTCTCAGGGGTCTTCTCCAGCACCACAGTTCAAAGCCATCAATTCTGCTGCACTCCGCTTTTTTACAGTCCAGCTATCACAACCATACGTGACCACTGGGAAGACCATAATCTTGACTACATGGACCTTTGTTGGCAGAGTAATGTTTCTGCTTTTCCACACACTGTCTAGTTTTGTCATAGTTTTTCTACCAGGAAGCAAATGTCTTCTGATTTCATGGCTGTAGTCACCATCTGCAGTGATTTTAGAGTCCAAGAAGAGGAAATCTGTCATTACTTCCACCTTTTCCCCCTCTATTTGCCATGAAGTAATGTAAAGAAAGTTAAGCGCTGAAAAATTGATGCTTTTGCACTGTGGTGTTGGAGAAGACTCTTGAGAGTCCCTTGGACTGCAAGGAGATCCAACCAGTCCATCCTAAAGGAGGTCAGTCCTGGGTGTTCATTGGACGGACTGATGCTGAAGCTGAAACTCCAATATTCTGGACACCTCATGCGAAGAGTTGACTAATTGGAAAAGACCCTGATGCTGGGAGGGATTGGGGGCAGGAGGAGAAGGGGACGACAGAGGATGAGATGGCTGGATGGCATCACCGACTTGATGGACATGAATTTGAGTAAACTCCGGGAGTTGGTGATGGATAGGGAGGCCTGGCGTGCTGCGATTCATGGGGTCACAGAGTCAGACATGACTGAGTGACTGAACTGAACTGAACTGAACTGAATGGGACCAGATGCCATGATCTTAGTTTTTTTTTAATATTTAGTTTTAAGTTGACTCTCACTTTTTCCTTCACTGTCATCAAGAGTGTCTTTAGTTCCTCTTGGCTTTCTGCCATTAGAGTGGTATCACCTGCATATCTGAGGTTGTTGACGTTTCTCCTGCCTATGTTGATTTCAGTCCGTAACTCCTCCAGCCCAGCATTTCTCATGATGTGCTCAGCATATAGATTAAACAAACCGGGTGATAGCAGACAGCCCTGTCATACTGCTTTCTCAATCTTGAAACAATTGGTTGCTCCATACAGGGTTCTAATTGCTACTTCTTGACCTGCAGGAGACAGGTAAGATGGTCTGGTATTCCCATCTCTTTAAGAGTTTTCTACAGTTTATTATGATCCACACCAAGGCTTTGGCATAGTCGATGAATGAGAAGTAGATGTTTTTCTGGAATTCCCTAACTTTCTCTATGATCCAGCGAATGTTGGCCATTTGATCTCAGGTTCCTTTTCTTTTTCTAAACCCAGTTTGGACATCTGGAAGTTTTTGGTTTGCATAATGCTGAAGCTTATTGTGCAAGATTTCAAGCAAGATTTTAAGCATGACTTTACTAGTATGAGATATGAGTGTAATTGTTTGATGGTTAGCACATTCTTTGGTACTACCCTTCTTGGGAATTGGGATGAGGATTGACCTTTCCCAGTCCTGTGACCACTGCTGGATCTTCCAGATTTGCTGACATATCTAATGCAACACGTTCATGGCATCATCTTTTAGTGTTTTGAATAGTTCTACTGGAATACTAAATAATTAGTTCTACTAAATGACTATTAGTTCTACTAAATAATAATAATAAAAATAATTTTAAAATATAAATAAAATATTTCTACTAAGTAATTAGTCAGATGGATTTATTGCCTGAAGAATGAGAGGAGTCTTCATGGGAGGTAAAGCTTATCTTTTGATGGAAATGAGCTTTTATTTGAAAATCTGGTATGAGTGTTTATCGCAGGAGTAAATGTGTGTTTTCCACTTCATTTATAAATGCCCTGCCATGCTAAGTCGCTTCAATTGTGTCCAACTCTGCGATCACATGGACTGCAGCCTGCCATACTCCTCTGTCCATGGGATTCTCCAGGCAAGAATACTGCAGTAGATTGCCAAGCCCTCCTCCAGGGTATCCTCTTGACCCAGGGATTGAATGTTCATCTCATGTCTCTTACATTGGTAGGTGAGGTCTTCATCACTAGTTCTTCATCTACATCAGATAGCAATGTAAAGGCACAGGTTACACACACACAGACACACACACACACATCTATGAAAATTCTGTTATCACTACTGACCAAATCTCATATTAAATTCTAGAAGTTAACCAGAGGATGTTTTTTATAGTAGTTGATTTATACCAGGCATTGAGGAAATTTTACTAATCCATAACGCTCCTATCAATCTAACTCTATACTAGCCATGATAGTAAAAAATATATCTTGATTCTAACCATGCCTCAGTGGGAAGTGAACATCTACTTAGTGTGGCAAAATGCAGTCTAGTGCCTGCAGTAGACTTTTAGCAGGTGTGGGGAAGTTATTGTGAGGCAGTAAACCATGAAACATAGTTTGGATTTTTAATGAGTGACCTTGGTTGAATATTATCAACTTTTTTATTTAGTATCTTTAATAAGACCACCACATGGTGTCTTCTTCTATAATATATTGATCGAATATAGTGTTAAATTTCCTAATGTTGATTCACCCTTGAAGACAGAAGAAATTGTTTTTATTATTATTTTATTGAAATAATCTATTGATAAGTTAATTCCATTTGCTTTTCCTTTTTTTTTTTCATTCATAATCATACTAGTTAGTAGTTTTACTGATTAAAATTTGTTACTTTGTTATCAAACATATTCTGGTTAAGGAAGCCAGTTAGGGAGATTCCATGTTTTTTATAGTTGAATGTTTTCAATTTTATTGGATTTAATTACTATTTTAAAGCTATGTGTAGAACCCATCTGTAAATTATCTAGTCATGGTGATTTTTAAGAGTATATTTTCAATTTGCTATATGATTTGGGGGACTTAAACTGGGGCTCTGTAACAACCTAAAGGTGTGGAAAGGGGTGGGAGGTGGAACAGAGATTTAAGAAGGAGAGGACATATGTATTTCTATGGCTGATTCATGTTTATGCATGGCAGAAATCAACAGAATATTGTAAAGTAATTATCCTTCAACTAAAAATATTTTTAAAAATAGATTTTCAACTATCTTCATAATGTATTCTATGATAAACGGTTTATCAAGTCTTTGTCCTTATTTTATATATAGTGGAAATTTATCACTAAGAAATTATCTATTTCCTTCAGATTTTGAAATTTCTTGCCCTAGAGTTTACAGGTAATACTCTCCTAAAAATATACTAACTCTGCTGCATTTGTGGATAAATCTCTGTTTTCATTTCTAATCCTTGGTGCTTTACTGTGTCTCCATTTTTTCATCAAGCACATGAACCAGCTCTTCATTAATTTATCCTTTCCAGTGTTTTCTTGGTTTTCTGTTTCATTATATTTCTATGTCTGCTTTTGCCACTATTAATTTCAATTTTTTTTTATTTAAAAAATGCTTCATGCTCACTTTAAGTATTAAAATTCTTATTGATAAGTCAATTCAGTTCAATTGCTCAGTTGTGTCTGACTCTTTGAGACCCCATGGACTGCAGCACGTTAGGTTTCCCTGTCCATGTAATATATACACTAATGTCAACTTCATGTGACAAATTCACTTTTATCTATTATTAGGTTGAGATTACTTTTTAATAAAATATGTTTTCATATAGCAGAACAGATCTACAATAAAGATGGAAACTCTCTATTTATAATTAAATTGTGTCCCCCAGAAAGATATTTTGTTGTCCTAATATCTGTAGTTATGAATGAGACCTTATTTGGAAAAATATTTGCAAATGTAATCAAATTAAGATGAAGTCATTAGGATGAGTCTTAATTCAATATGACTTTATTCTTATAAGAAAATGAAAACACTATTTGAATACAGACACACAGGGAAAATCACAGGTGACAGTGGGGACAGGGATACAGATGCTACAGCTGAAAGCTAAGAAATGCCAAAGATCCCCTGGCAAGTCACTAGAAACCATTAAGAAGCAAGGAAGGAGATACCTCTTCTTGTGAATTATCCCTCCATGATTTATTTCAAGCTTTTATTTAATCATCTGGTTTATCTACCAAAGTTACCTTAGTATGCTTATTTGTTTGAAGCCACTTTCCACTTTGAGTAAGGATGAAGTTTCACACCATTTTTGTTTGATTTGGTCATATCTTTAAAATTTTATGTATTTTTTGTGTATGGTGTTAGAAAGTGTTCTAGTTTCATTCTTTTACAAGTGATTGACCAGTTTTCCCAGCACCACTTGTTAAAGAGGTTGTCTTTTTTCCATTGTATATCCTTGCCTCCTTTGTCAAAGATAAGGTGTCCATAGGTTCGTGGATTTATCTCTGGGCTTTCTATTCTGTTCCATTGATCTATATTTCTGTCTTTGTGCCAGTACCACACTGTCTTGATGACTGTGGCTTTGTAGTAGAGTCTGAAGTCAGGCAGGTTGATTCCTCCAGTTCCATTCTTCTTTCTCAAGATTACTTTGGCTATTCGAGGTTTTTTGTATTTCCATACAAATTGTGAAATTCTTTGGTCTAGTTCTGTGAAAAATACCGTTGGTAGCTTGATAGGGATTGCATTGAATCTATAGATTTTGGGTAGAATAGCCCATTTTGACAATTGATTCTTCCAATCCAACACATGGTATGTTTCTCCATCTGTTTGTGTCCTCTTTGATTTCTTTCATCAGTGTTTTATAGTTTTCTATGTATAGGTCTTTTGTTTCTTTAGGTAGATATACTCCTAAGTATTTTATTCTTTTTGTTGCAATGGTGAATGGTATTGTTTCCTTAATTTCTCTTTCTGTTTTTTCATTGTTAGTATATAGGAATGCAAGGGATTTCTGTGTGTTAATTTTATATCCTGCAACTTTACTATATTCATTGATTAGCTCTAGTAATTTTCTGGTAGAGTCTTTAGGGTTTTCTATGTAGAGGATCATGTCATCTGCAAACAGCGAGAGTTTCCACTTCTTCTTTTCCTATCTGGATTCCTTTTACTTCTTTTTCTGCTCTGATTGCTGTGGCCAAACTTCCAACACTATGTTGAATAGTAGTGGTGAGGTGGGCACCCTTGTCTTGTTCCTGATTTCAGGGGAAATGCTTTCAATTTTTCACCATTGAGGGTAATGCTTGCTGTGGGTTTGTCATATATAGCTTTATTATGTTGAGGTATGTTCCTTCTATTCCTGCTTTCTGGAGAGTTTTAATCATAAATGAGTGTTGAATTTTGTCAAAGGCTTTCTCTGCATCTATTGAGATAATCATGATGGTTTTTCTTTCAATTTGTTAATGTGGTGTATTACATTGATTGATTTGCGAATTAAAGAATCCTTGCATTCCTGGGATAAAGCCCACTTGGTCATGGTGTATGATTTTTTTAATATGTTGTTGGATTCTGTTTGCTAGAATTTTGTTAAGGATTTTTGCATCTATGTTCATCAGTGATATTGGCCTGTAGTTTTCTTTTTTTGTGGCATCTTTGTCTGGTTTTGGAATTAGGGTGATGCTGGCCTCATAGAATGATGCATGAGACAAGTGCTCCGGCCTGGTGCACTGGGAAGACCCAGAGGAATAGGGTGGAGAGGGAGGTGGGAGGGGGGATCGGGATGGGGAATACGTGTAAATCTATGGCTGATTCATATCAATGTATGACAAAACCCACTGAAATGTTGTGAAGTAATTAGCCTCCAACTAATAGAAAAAAAAAAAATTTATGTAGATATTTCATGTTTCCATAATCTTATTCCCTCTCTTTTCCAAAAGTAGGCTTTTTGATAGATGGAACTATGTTTATTTTTGTAACTTTCACACCTAAAATAGTACTAGGTGCACTGTAAGCATAAAATAAAAATGCATTAAAGGAGTGAATGTTACCAATTTGTTCATTATCAAATGACTAGTGTGAAAAAAAATTCCCAAAGACATATAATATTTGACAACAGAATATAGTATTTCATGTGACCTTTTACTTACAAAAAGATGAGTATATACAATAATTGAGATATAACATCCAGTGTTAAAATGAATTTTCTATTATGGATTGGCTATTTTTAAAGGATGATCTATATTTTTTCTAAGGCTAGTAAATATTTTTCATTGATATTTTCATGGTTTCTGAATTTTTACCTAGCAATTTTACCAGAACAGTAAAAACTGTATTATTATTGAGAAATAGGATTTAGAATACAAGTTCTGTTTCTATTCATCTTGGTGCATTAGTGTTTTCCAGTCAATTAAACAGGCTAGTGTCATATTCACCCATGACTGAGATGAAGACAGTTTTTAGCTTTAGAATTCTCAATGGATAAAAGAT
Organism: Cervus canadensis; assembly: GCF_019320065.1. Taxonomy (NCBI): domain Eukaryota; kingdom Metazoa; phylum Chordata; class Mammalia; order Artiodactyla; family Cervidae; genus Cervus; species Cervus canadensis. Next base: position 25,158,590 of record NC_057415.1, read on the forward strand.
AGTAATCCATGAACCCTATTGAGCATAAATACAAAATCAAATCAATGAATCAAACTCCCTTTTATCAATTACCTACCTAATAGCTAGAAAGTCCATTTTTAATAGCTAGTCATTAGAGACTTGCCTTGGAGTAGAATAAAAAATACTTTAGACAAATGGCATCTGCCTTTAATATTTTCTTTTCCTGTTCTTATTTATCCTAAGAATTAAAAAATCTAAATGTAATAGCACTTCTTAAAGAGTCCTTGACTGTATTTTATAAAAATCACTGACCATAAATTTTAGAATTGCTTGTCCAATTTTTCCAAATGGGATATGTAGAGAAAAAATAGAGTGCATATTTTAGATCATCCAAGGGAGTGAGTGAGAATCTAAAACAAAAAAATATCTCTGAAGAATTCTCAGTTATGTTATTTAAGCTAAAATATTACTATTTTTATGGGGTTGTGATCCTTTTTGTGTATCGAACACTCTCCAGTTTTCCATACTTTTTCTGACTAGCTGTTAGGGAATTGATTCTTCCTCATTTTTCACTGTCATTCTGAAATTATCTATCCAGATATAATCTTCTTTACTAGTGGAGAGAGACAACTATAATCTAAGCTTGACCAGACAGATGCTTTCACTCTAAGAATTTTGAAACTTGAGGTTAATAATGCAAGTATAGAGAGGCTTCATCTTGTCAAAATGCAATTTTGAGACTAATCTGGATCTTGGAATTTGCCAGGCATTTTTTTTCTCTTTCCACATTTTGATTTTCCTGATTTTCTAAAAACAGAGATATATGCCTATTTTTTTTTAACTAAAATATGTCTTTCTTATTAAGGAAATATGAATACAATAACTAAGGACAAAAAGCTAATAAGAGATAATCTTTACTGTTAAAGTACCAAAAGTAAGTCACGAAGGAAAAACATTGATAAGTTGGACTTCATTAAAATTTAAAAATCTATCCTGATGAAACTACTTTAAAGGGAATGAAAATACAATTCACATATTGAGGGAATTTTCAAAACCTGTGTGATAAAGAACTGTTATCCAAAATCCACACAGAGTTTTAAAGTTCATCAACAAAATTAAACAATACAATTAACAAATGGGAAAAAGATCTTAAAAAGATCCTTCAGCAAAGAAGATGTACAGATTTCAAATAGTTATGAAAGAATACTCAATACCATACATCATTAGGGGATCTAAATTTAAAAAATGAGATATTAATGACACCAATTAGAAAGGCTTAAATTCAAAATGTAATGCTGTGGAGAATGTAGAGCAACAAAAACTCTTTTTTTTTTTCAGAAAGGAGATTGGTATAGCCATTCTGGGAGGAAGTTTGACACTTTCTTATAAAACTAAGCATTCTCTTACCATATACGCCTATACACCAAGAGTCATGTTCTTCAGTGTTTACTCAAATGAGTGCTTATTTTCACACAAAAATCCTGCAAACAAATGTTTAAAGCAGCCTTACATATAACTGCCAAAAATTGAAAGCAATCAAGATGTGAATGATTGAGTGAGTGAATTAGCAAACTATGGTACATCCATACAATGGAATATTATTCAGTCATACAAAGAAATGAACTATCAAGTCCACAAAAGACGTACGGGAACCTTAGACACAGATTAGAGACAGGCTGATCTCAAATGGCTACATAATATATGAGTGCAACTGTATGACATTCAAGAAAAGACAAAATGATGGAGACAGTAAAAAGATCATTGATCATTAGGTGTTTGTGGGGAGAAAAGGAGAAATGAATAGGTGAAACAGGCATTCTCAGAGCAGTGAAAATCTTCTATGTAATATGATAAAATTGGGTGCATGTCATTGTATATTTGTAAAAACCCATAGAGTGTACAACACAAAAATTAAATCTAGTGTAAACTATAGATTTTAGTTAGTAATAGTGCATAGATATTATCTCATGAACTGTAATAAATGTACCACATTAATAAAAGATGCTAAAATAGTGGAAGTTAGGTGAGGACATAGGGACATTTATGGCAATTCTCTGTACTTACTGATCCTTTATTCTATAAACTTAAAATTGTTCCAAATAATAAAGCTTATTAATTTAAATTATTATTCAGAATTAAAAATTAAATAAATATAAAATAAATTTAATATTTTTAAAATGCTACCTTTGTACATTCTTAACATTTATATTTCTGAAATTATTAAAGCAGAGAAATAGTGACAATTTTAGAATACCTTGCATATAATCTAATCAGATATTGCTATAAAAGGTTTTGAAAACTACAACCAGTCTATATTGAGAAACAATTATAATGAAGTAATAGAAAATAACAAACCACTCAAGTATTCTTGCATGGAGAATCCCATGGACAGAGGAGCCCTGTGGACTAAAGCCCATGGGATTACAAAGAGTTAGACATGACTGAGGGACTTCCACTTTCACTTTCACAATCTTCTATTATTTTAAGTAATGACTGCATGTATGCATGTTCAGTTGCTTAGTCATGTTGGACTCTTTGCAACTGTTTAGACTGTAACCCGTAGATTGAGCAATCCAGAGCTTAAAGTCCTACATCTGCCCAACACTGTTATTAACCTGTCATGTAACTACGAGAGAACCATTGAAGTTCTCAGGGTTGCTGGTCCCTTTTCTGTCGACAGAGAGGAGTTGCTAAAATGTAGGAGCTCACTAGAGCTAAATTCTTTGGATTTAGGCCCTTTCTGTGTCAACACGCACAAATTCATGGGCAGTCACTGATTCTCAAGAAAACAAGATCATCTTAACGGTAGAGTCTGATCTTAGCTGCATAAATAAGGAACCCCTTGACAAAGCTTCCTTAAATTTCAGATAAGTCATCTATGCCATAGAAAAAGAAAAGTGATCTTTACCTATTAGAAATCTTATACATCAGTAACACATCTGTTCAACAGGTTTTCAAGCCAAGTTATAAAGTGGTATCAAAAAGTCTACAAACAATAAATGCTGGAGAGGGTGTGGAGAAAAAGGAACCCTCTTACACTGTTGGTGGGAATGCAAACTAGTACAGCCACTATGGAGAACAGTGTGGAGATTCCTTAAAAAACTGGAAATAGAACTGCCATACAACCCGGCAATCCCACTGCTAGGCATACACACCAAGGAAACCAGAATTGAAAGAGACATGTGTCCCCCATTGTTCATTGCAGCACTGTTTACGATAGCCAGGATGTGGAAGCAACCTAGATGTCCATCAGCAGACGAATGGATAAGGAAGCTGTGGTACATATACACCATGGAATATTACTCAGCTATTAAGATGAATGCATTTGAATCAGTTCTAAAAAGGTGGATGAAACTGGAGCCTATTATACAGAGTGAAGTAAGTCAGAAAGAAAAACAATACAATATATTAACACATATGGAATTTAGAAAGATGGTTATGATGACCCTGTATGTGAGACAGCAAAAGAGACACAGATGTAAAGAACAGACTTGTGGCCTCTCTGGGAGAAGGCGAGGGTGGGATGATTTGAGACAGTGGCATTGAAACATGTATATTATCATATGTGAAACGAATCACCAGTCCAGGTTTGATGCATGAGACAGGGTGCTCAGGGCTGGTGCACTGGGATGACCCTGAGAGATGAGATGGGGAAGAAGGTGGGAGGGAGGTTCAGGATGGGGAACACATGTACACCCGTGGCTGATTCATGTGAATGTATGGCAAAAACCACCACAGTATTGTAAAGTAATTAGCCTCCAATTAAAAAAAAAAAAAGTAGCATTTATTTAAAAAAAAAAAAAAAAAGACTGTAACCTGCCAGACTTCTCTGTCCATGGAATTTTTCAGGCAAGAATATTGTGGTGGATTGCCAATTCCTCCTTCAGGGGATCTTCTCAACCCAGGGATTAAACCTGTATCTCCTGAGTTGCAGGGAGATTCTTTACCACTGAGCCATCAGGAAAGCCCAAGTGATGATTTCCACTCCATAAATTGCATATGAAAATTATTCTTTTTGTCCAATATAAACATAATCATAACTGATACTTTACAAATATAGACATAATCACAAATATGAGATCTTGAATATATAGAAAGAAATGTTTAACAACAGATCAACTAGAAGAATATCAACAGGAAGTTGTAAAATAATTATTAAAAAGAAAAGTGCTCAGAACTTCCACACAGAGTATCTAATGATAGATTTAATAATCAACTTTAAAAAAAATAAAGTGTACAATTCTATATCACATAAAAAATATGGAAATCTGTATCAGGTTCATCCTAGTATATTTTAAGTAAACCTCTAGTACCTACAAATAAGGAATTTTTATGGCCATGCATCTGTTCATTTTACTGATCCTGTATAAAAGGGCATGGTTTTGATATTGTTTTTTCCTTCTTTCATTGTTACCTAACACAAAATAGGAAGATATTTACTAGAAATTTATCAGGTTTTTCTTCCTGCAATTTGAGGTTCTATTCTTAAGTGCATTAAACAATTAAGCATGTTATGTCTCTTTTCTCAATATAGTCATTAATAGTTATGCAATATCCCTCCTCTTTCTGGTAACAGTCCTTGATCTGAAGCTACATTAATACAGCCTCTCCAGCTTCCTTTTGGTTAATGTTTTTACTGCATTTTCCCTCCTCTTTTACTTTTAGCTTATCTACTGTTACATTTAAAATGAAAGCGATCTATAGATTCAATGCAATCCCCATCAAACTACCAATGGTATTTTTCAGAGAACTAGAACAGATAATTTCATAATTTGTATGGAAATACAAAAAACCTTGAATAGCCAAAGCAATCTTGAGAAAGAAGAGTGGAATTGGAGGAATCAACCTGCCTGACTTCAGACTCTACTACAAAGCCACAGTCATCAAGACAGTATGGTACTGGCACAAAGACAGAAATATAGATCACTGGAACAAAATAGAAAGCCCAGAGATAAATCCACACACCTATGGACACTTTATCTTTGACAAAGGAGGCAAGACTATACAATGGAGAAAAGACAACCTCTTCAACAAGTGGTGCTGGGAAAACTGGTCAACCACTTGTAAAAGAATGAAACTAGAACACTTTCTAACACCATACACAAAAATAAACTCAAGATGGATTAAAGACCTAATGCAAGACCAGAAACTATTAAACTCCTAGAGGAAAACATAGGCAAAACACTCTCTGACATAAATCTCAGCAGGATCCTCTATGACCCACCTCCCAGAATATTGGAAATAAAAGCAAAACTAAACAAATGGGACCTAATGAAACTTAAAAGCTTTTGCACAACAAAGGAAACTATAAGGAAGGTGAAAAGACAGCCCTCAGGTTGGGAGAAAATAATAGCAAATGAAGAAACAGACAAAGGATTAATCTCAAAAATATACAAGCAACTCCTGCAGCTCAATTCCAGAAAAATAAATGACCCAATCAAAAAATGGGCCAAAGAACTAAACAGACATTTCTTCAAGGAAGACATACAGATGGCTAACAAACACATGAAAAGATGCTCAACATCACTCATTATCAGAGAAATGCAAATCAAAACCACAATGAGGTACCACTTCACGCCAGTCAGAATGGCTGTTATCCAAAAGTCTACAAGCAATAAATGCTGGAGAGGGTGTGGAGAAAAGGGAACCCTCTTACTCTGTTGGTGGGAATGCAAACTAGTACAGCCACTATGGAGAACAGTGTGGAGATTCCTTAAAAAACTGGAAATAGAACTGCCATATGACCCAGCAATCCCACTTCTGGGCATACACACCGAGGAAATCAGAACTGAAAGAGACACGTGTACCCCAGTGTTCATCGTGGCACTGTTTATAATAGCCAGGACATGGAAGCAACCTTGATGCCCATCACCAGATGAATGGATAAGGAAGCTGTGGTACATATACACAATGGAATATTACTCAGCCATTAAAAAGAATACATTTGAATCAGTTCTAATGAGATGGATGAAACTGGAGCCCATTATACAGAGTGAAGTAAGCCAGAAAGATAAACAGCAATGCAGTATACTAATGCATATATATGGAATTTAGAAGGATGGTAACGATAACCCTGTATGCGAGACAGCAAAAGAGACACAGATGTATTGAACAGTCTTTTGGACTCTGTGGGAGAAGGCGAGGGCGGGATGATATGAGAGAATGGCTTTGAAACATGTAAATTATCATATGTGAAAAGAATCGCCAGTCCCGTTTGATGCATGAGACAGGGTGCTCAGGGCTGGTGCACTGGGATGACCCAGAGGGATGGGAAGGGGAGGGAGGTGGGAGGGGGGTTCAGGATGGGGAACACATGTACACCCATGGAGGATTTAAGTCAATGTATGGCAAAACCAATGCAATATTGTAAGGTAAAATAATAAATAAATTAATTTTAAAAAATAAAATAAAAAAAATAAAAAAATAAAATGAAATTCTTGTAGAAAGTGTATAGGAGTGTCTTGTTTTCATTATCAACCTTAGAATCAGTCTTTTTATGAGGATGCTTAGATCATTTACACTTAATACAATTATTGATGTGTTTGTGTATAAATATATAATCATGCTAGTTTCTTTTCATTTTATCTTTTAGTCAACTTTTTTCTGCCTAATTTTAAATTAAATGTGCATTATTATTACTTAGTTTTATCTTCTTTATAAATTTATTAGTTATGCTTCATTATCTATTTTATTAGCTGTTCTCAGATTTACAACATGTATCTTTAACTTATCACAGAGGATCTACAAATATATATTTTTGCATATATTATATGAATATTACAACAGTGGAGTTCTAGTTTATTTCCCCTCCTCTATGTCTTTTGTTATTTTTTTCACTTACATGGCAGAAACCTATAATTAATCATTGTCATTCTTGCTTTAGACAGTCAATTATCTTTATAAGTAGATAATTGTAAATAATAATAAATCAATGGTCTATATTATATATTGTTTAAGATAATAAATAATATTGGTATTCACTTTTCCTTTTACCATTTCTGGAACTATCCGTTTATTTGTGTAAATACAAGTTTTTCTCTGTTAACAATTTCTGTATAAATTTTCTTTACCATTTGTTATAGTTCATGTTGGCAATAATTTATTTCTCAATTATTGTTTGTCTGAAAGCCTTTATATTGCTTGTGGCTATAAAGATAATTATATTCAGTATAAAAGTATCCAAAAGTCTACAAGCAATAAATACTGGAGAGGGTGTGGAGAAAAGGGAACCCTCTTACACTGTTGGTGGGAATGCAAACTAGTATAGCCGCTATGGAGAACAGTGTGGAGTTTTTTAAAAAACTGGAAATAGAACTGCCATATGACCCAGCAATCCCCCTGCTGGGCATACACACCAAGGAAACCAGATCTGAAAGAGACACGTGTACCCCAATGTTCATCGCAGCACTGTTTATAATAGCCAGGACATGGAAGCAACCTAGATGTTCATCAGCAGACGAATGGATAAGGAAGGTGTGGTACATATACACCATGGAATATTACTCAGCCATTAAAAATAATTCATTTGAATCAGTTCTAATGAGATGGATGAAACTGGAGCCCATTATACAGAGTGAAGTAAGCCAGAAAGATAAAGACCAATTCAGTATACTAACACATATATATGGAATTTAGAAAGATGGTAACGATAACCCTATATGCAAAACAGAAAAAAAGACACAGATGTACAGAACAGACTTTTGGACTCTGTGGGAGAAGGCGAGGGTGGGATGTTTAGAGAGAACAGCATTGAAACATGTATATTATCAAGGGTGAAACAGATCACCAGCCCAGGTTGGATGCATGAGACTAGTGCTCAGGGCTGGTGCACTGGGAAGATCCAGAGAAATCGGGTGGAGAGGGAGGTGGGAGGGGGGATAGGGATGGGGAATACATGTAAATCCATGACTGATTCATGTCAATGTATGGCAAAAACCACTACAATATTGTAAAGTAATTAGTCTCCAACTAACAAAAATAAATGGAAAAAAAAGTATACCTTTTGAGAACCATACCTCCCAATACTTCAAGATAATTCCATTGTCTTTTTTAAAAATTAATTTATTTTAATTTACAATATTGCAGTGGTTTTTGCCATACATTCACATGAATCAGCCATGGGTGTACACATTTCCCCCTATCCCGAATCCCCCACCAATTCCCTCCCCATCTCATCCCTCTGGGTTATCTCAGTACCCTGGCTTTGAGTGCCCTGTTTCATGCATTGAACTTGGACTGGTCATCTATTTCACATATAATAATATTCATGTTTCAGTGCTATTCTCTCAAATCATCCCACCCTCACCTTCTCCCACAAAATTCAAAAGTCTGTTTTTACATGTGTGTCTCTTTTTTGTCTTGCATATAGGGTCATTGTTACCATCTTTCTAAACTCCATATATATGCATTAATATACTGCATTGATGTTTTGCTTCCTGACTTACTTCACTCTGTATAATAGGCTCCAGTTTCATCCACCTCATTAGAACTGACTCAAATGTGTTCTTTTTTTTTTATAGCTGAGTAACATTACATTGTGTATATGTAACGCAACTTTCTTATCCATTCTTCTGCCGATAGACATCTAGGTTGCTTCCATGACTTACCTATTGTAAACAGTGTTGCAATGAACATTGGGGTACTGGTTTTCAGGTTTTCATATTAGAATTCCTCTGTTATTGTCATTTTTCTTATATTTGCTGATTCTTGATATATGGCTGACCTCAAGATCTTCCTTTCATCTGACTTTCAGCTTTCTGAATATTATTTGTCTTGGCATGTTTGTGTTTATTGGTGAATGCATGTGTGTATATGTGTATGAGTGTGTCTGTCTTAGACATTTATTTTTATTTTACTTTCCTTCACTTTTTGAATTCATTGCCTGATTTGTTTCATCATATTTTAAATTTGCTTGCCAATTATCAATTCAAACATTTTTCCTTCTCTCCTTCTGCTTCTGAAATTCCAAACTGATGTATTTTGCACTATTTGACCAATTTGTCTGTTCTCTTTCTCCTCTGTTTTGTTTTTTCTTTATGTTTCAGGTTAGTGATTGAACTATATTCAATTTATTTAATTTTTGCTTCAGCACTGTAAAGTCCACTGAACAAACTTTTCAAAGGAGATAACCACCATCACTGCTTTTAGTGGCAGCATTTCATTTTAATACTTCCTTCTATTTTCCATCTCTTTTCTGAAATTCCCTTTATGTTCATACATGTTGTTAGCTGTTCCCCTCAAATGCTTTAACATCTTAATTACAGTGTTTTTTTTTAAAGACTGTGTATCCAATACCCATCATCTCTCAAACTGATTCTCTAGATTGCTAGATATAGATCTTTTATAATGCCCTCAAAAATTTAACTAAATGCCAAACATCAAACCAGTCAGTCCTGAAGGAAATCAATCCAGAATATTCATTTGGAAGGACTGATGTTGAAACTGAAATTCCAATACTTTGGCCACCAATGAGAAGAGCTGACTCATTAAAAAAGACCCTGATGCTGGGAAAGAATGAAGGCAGGAGGAGAAGGGGATGACAGAGAATGAGATTGTTGGATGGCATCACCGACTCAATGGACATGAGTTTGAAAAGGCTCTGGGAGATGGTGAAGAACAGGGAGGCCTGGCATGCTATAGTCCATGGGGTCACAAAGAGTCAGACATGACTGAGCAACAATGGACCAGAGGTGGATATTCCTTGAAAGTAGAGCTTATGTTTCAGCTGATTCTTTAAGCTTGCAGCTCATGAGGGATGTCTTTCTCCATGCTCTTCTCCCTCCCCTCATGGTAGACTATTCCTGCTTGTTATTTGGTGCTTGCTAGGCACAGTTGTGGTGTGTGTGTCTTATTTTAGCATGTTCTCTGCTGTCCCTGTAGTTAAGGAGCTCTGGGTAATTGCCTCTTAGGTCTGTAGCTTTCTCAGAATTCTTGTCCCTCTGTTCCAAGTCAGTGAGGCTCTGCCTTATATCTCTAGTGAGTCTTCTGATGGAGAAAGTCCCACCACCACCTTCCAGTGGTAAGAGACCTCTAATAATAGCTGCCTAAAGTCAAGTCTGCTTCCTATCCTTTCCTTAGATGTAATACAGCTCTTTTTAAAAATCTTCCTCTAGCAGTCACATGTCTTTGTTTCCAGGAAAAACTCATCTTTCTATCCCTCCCCAAGAGGCTTCAGGCTTTGAGAAAGATTTGGGAAGGTTTTCAAAGTTTTTGCCTTTTCTTTTTTTGCAGGATGCATCTTACCTTCTGCAATACCTGCACCAGGAAGAGGGGCTCTCTCTGGTCTCTTGCACCTCCTACATGCCTTTTTTTTATTAAATAAAATAAATTAATTAATTTATTTTAATTGGAGGCTAATTACTTTACCATCTTGTAGTGGTTTTTGCCATACAGTCACATGAATCAGCCATGGGTATACATGTGTCCCCCATCCTGAACCCCTCTCCCACCTCCCTCTGCATCCCATCCCTCAGGGTCGTCCCAGTGTACCAGCCCTGAGTGCCCTGTCTTATGCATTGAACCTGGACTGGCAATCTATTTCACATATAGTAATATACATGTTTCAATGCTATTCTCTTAAATCATCCCACCCTTGCCTTCTCTCACAGAGTCCAAAAGTCTGTTCTTTACACCTGTGTCTCTTTTGCTGTCTCGCATATAGGGTCATCGTTACCATCTAGGAAACTATAAGCAGGGTATAAAAGACAACCATCAGAAGGGGAGAAAATAATAGCAAATGAAGCAACTGACAAAGAATTAATCTAAAAGATATACAAGCAGCTCATGCAGCTCAATAGCAGAAAAATAAATGACCAAAAAATGGGCCAAAGAACTAAACAGACATTTATCCAAAGACATACAGAAGGCTAACAAACACATGAAAAGATGCTCAACATCACTCATTATCAGTGATAATGCAGAAATGCAAATCAAAACCACAATGAGGTACCATCTCACACTGGTCAGAATGGCTACTATCAAAAAGTCTACAAGCAATAAATGCTGGAGAGGGTGCGAAGAAAAGGGAGCCCTCTTAACACTGTTGGTGGGAATGCAAACTAGTACAGCCACCATGGAGAACAGTGTGGAGATTCCTTAAAAAACTGGCAGTGGAACTGTCGTACGACCCAGCAATCCCGCTGCTGGGCATGTACATTGAGGAAACAAGAATTGAAAGAGACACATGTAACCCACGTGCTTCTTAAAAAGCACCTGATTAGAAATTCATGGTATTCCATATGAGTAGCTGAGCCCTGCTACTTCAATGCCTCTCAGGGGTTGTATATACTACTACCATAGCCCAAAATCTGTCTTTAGCTGTTGGCTGAACTTTAAGCTGATGTCTTCCAACCTGTTTGTATTGCAGTTTCAATTCCTTCCCATGTTTTGTGACAAGCAAGACAGTCTGAGTAACTTAACTGTTTTTGGCGGGGGAGGGATGCTGTCCTTTCTTGGACTTTATGCTACTCTTACCTTGCAACCTCAGTTTTCTGAAGGGATTAAGAAAAAAAAATTCCTTTAGTTAATTATCTGTCCTATCTCCCCCTTATTTCCAGAATTATTGAAATGTTATTTTCATCTTTCTACATTCTAGAAGGAAAAGGAATTGTATACATTTAAAATTAATTATATACATGTATTACATATATATGTACATGCATGTATATATACAAACACAACATGCATTAAAATACTTTAAGACAGTTTGCATTTCTCATTACTTAAAGTAAAAGTAAGCATTTCACAAAAATTATTGCAATCTTTATTACCTAGGCTCACTAGAATCTGATTTTATATGTTGCATCTTTATTTAATTCACTCTACATTTCCAAACTTGTCCCTACTCTTTGTATATGTATGACCTGGTAAATGGTGCTGCTTCTACAGCTTTTTTTTTTTTTTTTTGAGGGAATTCTGTTTAATTTTAGAATCTTTTCATATTGATCCTTCAATATTTTATTTTTTTAAAAAAGAGTGATGTTTGTGTAGCTTATATTTTGTAGTATTTGCTTGATCACAGAAAAATTTGTCATAAAGAACAAATTTCATTCACTACAAATTATGAAAAAAATAACATCAAGCATTCTCAAATATACAAAATCAAGTTAAATATCTAGTAGAAAAAATTATTAAATGAAGCCCACTATTCATAATTTGCTCTTTTTTAAGTTGGCTGCTAATTTTTTTTTTTTTAGAAGAAAATCCCAGTTCAGTTATTAATGGCAAGCGAAACACAGACCCAGATCCTTACTTCTTGTCAGAAACTTTTTCTGTCAACTCAGAAGATTTGATGGGATCCAGGGGTCAGTAATTCCTCAATATCATTTTTACAACCTACATTTCTATCTCCTGGCCTGAAGTACTCTTTTCAATTCCGACCAACCTCCAATTTGAGTTGCCATAATTCGTTCTGATACAGTGAATCACATGTTCCTCACTGTATCTCTGTCAACAGCTGAGCTGAGCCCTCTTTGAATTCATATTGATCAACTGTGTTCTAAAATTTCAGTATCCTAAGAGTCTGCATCTCTTCATCCTACAGATTGCATATGTAAATTATTACATCTTAATACCAAATAAACTTGCATCTATTTCTATATTATTATGACAAAATTTATTTTTATCCCAGTGAAATATTGGCAAAAAAATCATTGCTTAATAAAAGGAGAAAATTTCCACAGTACTTTCAATATCTGCTTGATGCAGGGTGAAGGAAAAGCTAAAAGGCATGGGCAGGTGAGGTGACTACATTCATGACAAACAGATTTAGTCTTTATACCCTGGGGCTTTGGTTTAGATAACCTAAAAATTCTTCCTTTATGCTCCTTCTTGTTTGGAAATTCATTGTCTCTAAATGGTAAATTATTGATAAACTCCCTAAATTTCTTGATCTTTAAGATAATGTCTTAATATTATACACCACCACTCAGAGGAAAAAAAATCCACATAACAGTTCTATTAAATTATGGTGCACATATATATGTATTCTATCTATTTTTAAAATACCTTTTCCCAAATATATCATTGAAGAACTAAGTTCATGAGGTGTATCAGTGGAAGACAGACTACTTCAGAAAAATCATGTGCAGTCTTTCACTGCATAACTTCTTTTATTCATCATTGTACAGTGTTTGATATATTTAGTGATTGTGTATTAGTTTCTTAAAAATAATTTTTAAAAAAGGCAAGTGGTTAAGTTTCACAAAAAATCATTATTCAGTAGTTAGATTTCTATTACTTATTCTTACATTCTTAAGTACTAATGCATAAATGTATGCACCCAAATAGATAAATAGTCACAATTTCTTTGGAGAGCTATGAATACTTTCAAAATGAAAACAATTGTATTTTACACTTAGGCTTTATTCTGTACAACTGTTACTAATAAATAACATTGACTTTCCTCCTTCCTTGTCTCCACCTTCCTCTTTCCCAGCCTCCCTTCCTTCCCTTCTTCTTTTCTGCCCTCCTTTCTCTCTTTCCTCCCTTCCTTCTATTCTTCCATTTTTAGTCTTCCCTTAATCTTAGACATAAAGTGAAAATCAAGTGTATGTCAGGTTATTGTTGTTATGTTGCAATTACTAATTTAAAAAATAAAACTCTGTCTCTGTCCTCCAGGATTTAACAAGTCAGATATGAATTACCCAACATTAACTCCTAATTGATTAGTGATCTAGGTATTCGTACTCCCCAATTAAATGTATGATGATGGCCTAGAGACAAAGGCAAATGCTGAAAAGATCAATCTATTGAAAGAGCACCACTCTAAGAAGAATGTTGGTGATTGTGTGTATTGAAGAAATATTAGTCAATCCCCTGGATTCAAAACCTTGCTCTAATTTGACTATGTGACCTTGAAGAACTCATTTGATAGTTCAGTTTTTCATTTGTAAAACAGATATAATTCCTAATCCATAGAGTTATCTTGCCATATAAATGTGTTGCTAAATGGAATACACTTACAGAGAATAATAAGCATTAAAAAGCATAAACTGTTATAATAATCATTATACACTGAAAAAAACATATCAAAATGGGAAATTTATAACAAATGGCACTTATAAGTGTAGTTAGTAAACCTCAAGTTTGAATTTCCATCTGTCTGGTCATATACACAAAATAAAGTCAAATGATCTATCAAGAATTCTGAAGAGTTTTGGATTTTATTTTACTTGCAATCTAAGTCCTGGACCACAGTTTCTTTGATAACGGTCTAAATCAAGAGACTCTTGCAACAGAGATATGATTACTTAGGGCATAGTAACTAGTTCTTGGGCTTCCCTGGTAGCTCAGCTGGTTAAGAATCTGCCTGCAATGCAGACCCTTAAATATGTATGAATACTTATAATTTAACATTTACACTTATTTTCAATTGTTCACAAGGTGCATTTATATGTGCAGCTCAGTCGCTCAATCATGCCCAACACTTTGTTACTCTGTGAGCAGCAGCCTCCCAGGCTCTTCTGCCCATGGAATTTTCCAGGCAAGAATACTAGAGCAGGTGGCTATTTTCTTCTCCAGGGGCTTTTAACCAACCCAGGGATTGAATCTTTGTCTCTTGAGTCTCCTGCATCAGCTGGCAGATTCTTTACCACTGTGCAATGTGAGAAATCCTTTTTGCATTTGTGTACTAATTCTATATATTCTAACTATGTTTTATGAATCCCATTATTTAGTACAAAATTTACCTCCAAACCATCAATGTTCTTACACAAAGGTAAAGGCATTTGAAAAATTTTACCTGTATATTGCAATTAGTTGTATACTTTTTCATTCCATTTGGCATGTGTTAGTAAATATTAGGTAAAAATACTAACTTTCTCTGTAATATATATGTGAAAATTTTGTGTACACAGTTTACACTTGATATGTGTTTATTAAAAGAATTGCTGAATGTCTAAATGGATGTCATAGATAGACAAAAAATGAAGTACAACATTACTTTCTGACAAAAGACTATTATAAAGAGAAATCTGACTTCAAGGGACATATATGTTATTCAATGGATGCATAAAGAGAGGAAATAACAAGCATATCATAACTGGTTTCAGTATCTGTAAGAAATGTAGAGCATCCTATGTAAAGAACTTATTTTTTCAGTATCAGAAATTTCCAAAATAACTATTTCTGTGGCATATATGGGCAAATTGTGGTTCTAACTAACATCCAAGCTAGTTATGGTAGATACCTAGGAAATATATTACAATTACATTTATTTAGAATATAGTATGGATTTCACTATCTATTTTACCATATCCACTATCTCAGACTACTGACCTGAAGATCAGAAATATTTAACTGAGAAGGTGTAGAAATTAGTTCAAATATGGAAAATAATATAAAATCTATAACATATATTAAGGAATACTATTTTTACAGAATAGTATTGAGAATTGAAAATATCATCTTAACTTCCCACAATCCATCCCCTCTCACATATTATAGAATACACAGCCAAAGCATAATGAAATGAGGCCTTTGCTAAAAATCTATGAAATGTTGATCAAGTGGTAAATTAACTGAAGTAAGTTTGGGGATGTAACTTTAACATTAAGTTAAAGTTGTGAATTATTTAAGTTGTGAAACTTTAAGTTGTGAGTTATTTGACAGTGAGTCAGTCAGTCTTAAGATGATATATGAGTGAGGAAGAAGGCCATGTGTATATTTGAGGAACATAATATATGCATACATATTTTGAGAAACATCTACATGGAAAACTTGCTTCTAGTTTTCACATGTGGATCCAAGGATTCAATTAGCACATGGTGTTCTGATTCACATGCAAAATTTTTAGTCACCTCTGGGAGATGAAACATATCTATCTAAAGTAGCATGTGCATTTCAACAAATTATGACTGATGAGTGTAAAAATAAACATGTACATAATCTGATCTTTGTGGAAGTCAAACTTATGGTTATCAAAGGGGAAACATGGGGGGGTTAGAAATTAGGAAATTGAGAGTAACACATATACATTACTATATACAGCTTCCCAGGTGGTGCTAGTGGTAAAGAACCCACCTGCCAATGCAGGAGACATAAGAGATGTGGGTTCAATCCCTGGGTCAGGAAGATTCCCTGGAGGGAGGCATGGCAATCCATTCCAAGATTCTTGCCTGGAGAATCCCATGGACAGAGGAGACCAGTGGGCTACAGTCCATAGGGTCCCAAAGAGTCAGACACATCTGAAGCGACTTACACACACACACACACACTACTGTATATGAAATAGATAATAATAAGGATCAATTCTCCAGGCAAGAATACTGGAGTGAGTGGGTTGCGATTTCCTTCTCCAGGGGATCTTCCCAACCCGGGAATTGAACCCGCGTCTCCTGCATTGCAGGCAGACTGTTTACTGACTAAGCCACCAGGGAAGACACTGTAAAGTACAGAGAACTCTACTCAATATTCTACAATAACTTATATGGGAAAAGAATCTGGAAAAGAATGGATCTGTAAATCTGTATAACCAATTCAATTTGCTATACACATGAGACTAAGACAAAATTACAAATCAATTCCACTCGAATAAAAATTAAAAAATAAAGTAACATGTGCACTCCAACAATTATAACTGATAAGTATAAAAATAAACATGGATATACTCTAGCTTTTGTTGAAATAAGTCACAATTGTAATAGTGCAAGCAATACTGGGAATGAAAAATATAGATTCAATAAATCTTTTTATGATACATGTGATACTGATTCCTCTAGAAATATAAAATAAGTTCATGTTTTTAAAGTAAAACAAACGGAAATTTTTCAGAAAAATTTTACATATAAAAATACACACAAAAACTAACAACCTTACTAAATCATAGGCATAAATGCCAATAAAAGAAATTTTGTTCAAGGATGAATTTGTTACCATTCAAGCTCAATGGGGAGGTGTTAGAATTCCTATAAGAAAAGTCATTATAAAGATAAGTAGCTTTAAATCCAATGTCATTATTTTCATCATTCATAAGTGCCGTTTGCACTTGCTTTAGTACACATTCACTTTGTTGATTTATTTTGTTATTTCCTCCCATATGAGCGAATTAAACTGCTAAAAATGATTCCCTTCAGCCATTTCAACATTATTATATAACAAAATTTCAGACATAAAACAACAGTATTGCCATACTAGAGTGCAAGGTACCATGGAAAATTAATAGCTGTCTGTTAATGGGTAGCTTAACTGGCAAAATCATGTTTCCTGGTTGTTAGAAGCATCTAGGCTTCTGAAATTATTATTATTAATAATAATAAGCAATAATTCTCTAGAAATGCAGAGTAGAGGGGAAATAATTCAAGAACATTTTTAATACACTGCAAAACTGCTAATGATGCATGGTATGTGTGGGGTTGTCAGGAAAAGGATGGGAATAATTGTTCTTGCCTGTACCATCAGTATTATCAAAGTTATTTAAACTGGTATTACTATACAAACATCAGACAATATAGATTTAAAAAAAAAGACACAACAGTTTAGTGTTAAATGTAGAGTTGAAGAAGGTCATACATAATAGAAAATGTTTAACTTATGAAGAAGATAAAATTACTTAAATTTCCTATTAATCACATGGCTGCATATTATATACAAGAAAAAATGTACATCACAAGGGGAAAAAATGAAAAATTCAAATTGTTGACTATTTTTCCTCAATCTGTCTCCCACTGCCATGCTGCCTTTTTGAGCAAGACTTTGCATATTTGTTGATTTAACCTTTAAATCTCTGTGTCAGTTTTCAGCTAATGGTGTTTCTCTTTACTTTTTCCAAGCTCTTTTAGTTCATTACTAATCATTTTAACTCTTTCGGCATATTAGAGTTATCTGAGAAGCATGAGAAAATAGTTCTGAATCTAAATCACTAAGTACAGAGGTTTGCTCCTTTTTGTGTATTTTAAGTTTTGGGAGTTCCCTTGCAAATTATTATCTACAAATCTCAATATCTATATAAAAGAGAAGGAAATAAGAAGAGTCAAACCATGAGTACTAAGACTAATGGGTTAAGAGGAAACATCACACTGAAGAGCTAGTGAAGTAGACACTAAATTAGGTTTTTCTATTAATATATATTCACTTTAATTGCTTTTAAAATATAATATAAATACACTATTATCTTCACCATTTAACAGATAATGAATGTTCCAAAGATCATATGAAACATTCCTTTTATAGAGCCACAATTCCAAGTTTGGTATCACCTACCTCTAATGTAGGTATTTTACCTCAAAATAGACAAGGATGCTAATGAAACATTGAAGAAGATTCAGAAAGAAACCCATATATGTATGAGGGATTAATTTATGACAAGCTATAAACCAGTGAGGAAATACTAGTCCATAAGAATAAAGGTATGCAAACAATGGTCTATATTAATTAAAAGAGGGATCGATTACTAATCATACCAGCCAAAATCCTAGGTAGATTGAATTCTTCAAACTTAATGATATTATTCTAAGGAAATTTTTCTTACCAACCCAAAAGTAACACAGGAACAGTGTAAATAATATGAAAATAAAATCAACAGATATATTCACAGCATATGTAACTGATGAATATTAGAATTCCAGAATACATAAATGTTAAATATACAAATATGACAAACATACAGCATATATGAATAAGCAATCCATCTCACTAATAAGAAAGTGACATACGATGTTACATGCATTAAAATGACAATATTTTTAAAAATCTGACAATTTTAACTTCAGCTTATTTTAATTCTAACTATTCTTATTTTAAGAAATAAAGCAGTCATATATTTCTAGTGAATGAATACACTGAAGTGCAATTTAGTAATATCTAGTTAGGGATATTCTCTATTACACAGTAATATCATGTGTAGCTATGCATGTTAGAAATAATCTTTCTCCTGTCGAAAAGGAGGTATACCTAACTGTTCATAGCTTCCCCATTAGGCATAGCAAAAATTTAGAAAGTAATATTAAACGCTCAGTCACTCAGTTGTGTCTGACTCTGCAACTCCACTGACTGTAGTCTGCCAGGCTCCTCTGCCCATGGAATTTTCCAGGCAAGAATACCGGAGTGGGGTGCCATTTTGGAAAAATAAATTGATAGGTTAAAAATAAATTATAATTATGTTCATTTAAAATGAATGAAATAGAGGCATATATATCCATGTGGAGTTAAACAATTCTTTTTTGCCAAAATTTTCAAAAGTTAAGAATCAGAATATGTGCTAAATAATGTCTTTATTCAATATTCAATATTTGAGAGTCTCAGATTATGATGGTTCAACTTATGTGATATTTCCAACTTTATGATGGTGTGATATTCATTCAGAAGAAGCTGTGCTTCACATTTTGAATTTCAATCTTTTCCAAGGCTAATGATAAGCAGCTGGCTTCCTTGATAGCTGATATGGTAAAAATTCTGCCTGCAATGCAGGAGACCCTGGTTCAATTCCTGGGTCAGGAAGATCCCCTGGAGAAGGGCTAGGCTACTCCAGTATTCTTGGACTTCCCTTGTGACTCAACTGGTAAAGAATCCACGTGCAATGTGGGAAACCTGGGTTCAATCCCTGGGTTGGGAAGATTCCCTGGAGAAGGGAAAGGCTACCCACTCCAGTATTCTGGCCTAGAGAATTCCATGGACTGTATAGTCCATGGGGTTAGAAAGAGTTGGACATGACTGAAAAAATTTCGATGATAAGCTGCAGTTTGCCACAGCTCCCAGTCAGCCACAGGATCATGAGTGTAAACAACTGGCACACAACCATTCTGTACCCAAACAAGAAACCATTCTGGTCTCCACATTCAATGCAGTATTCAATAAATTACATAAAGATGTCTGAGACTATTAAAAGGTTGACTTTGTGTTACAGGACTTTGCCCAACTGTAGGCCAATGTAAGTGTTATGAGCACAGTTCAGGTAGGCTAGGCTAAGCTAGGATGTTTGGCAGGTTAGGTATATTAAAGGCACTTTTGGCTTACAATATTTTCAACTTGAGATGGGTTTATCAGGATATAACCCTGTTGGAAGTCAAAGAATATATGAAACATAGAATGTAAGTGCCACAACAGACAGAGGTGTGTGTGTTGTTTGTGTCAAACCTTAAAACATGACTCTAGAGCATCCTTCATCCTTCACAGAAAAGGCATTTCACAATGTGTCACCACTGTGAATATACGAAAAACGCAGAGTTCAAAAGTACAAATGCTACAGCCAGAAACCTGGGTTGCTTAGATATGGTTTTGGGAAAACTTTCAAGATTATAGCTGTCTAGACTTATGATATTTTAAACTTATGATGGGTTTAGGGGATGTAACTTCATCCTAAGTTAAAGAAGATCTATATTCAAATCCATATTCTATACTGGTTCCAAATGTGTGTGTGTGTGTACTACTTACATATAGATGCTTTTAAATAAATGGCCTATTTTAGGAAACTTTTAGCTTTACATAAAATTGTGAAGGTAGCACAGAGTTTACAGATATCCCACACTTTGTTGCATTTACTATTTAAATCTTACATTAGTATTGCATTTTCTTCACAAATAATGAGACAATATGATACATAATTATGAACTAAATAATTGCCTTATTCAGATTGCCTTCACTTTAATCGAATGGCCTCTTTTCAAGTATATAGAACTTCATTATATGTATTGATTGCACCAGCTTTGTCTTACTTTTTCACAATAAATTTATTTTATTTCAACTTTTCATACAAAATGTTATGTCTTGGATATGTTTGAATATAAAATAATTCCACTTTAACCATTGGGAGCTTTTTCAGTTGGTTCCTGTGTCTCTTTGATAGACTCCATCATTTATTCCTTTTTTTTTTTTTTGATCATTTTCTTAATTTCTGGTATTATAACATGCTCCAGGCTAGTTTTGTTATTTACGCTCTTGTCCTAGAAATAATCATTACTACAAACACCATGGTTCCTTTAATTGGAGATAATATCAAAACTCTGGAAGCTAGGCATGATTTTACTAAGATCTTCTTGCTTCTGATCTATTTCAGGTGACAGCACAGGGTAATATATGTGTATATACTAACCTGTGTCTATACTCATATTTCTATATTTGACTACCTATCTTTATATGTTGTCATGTATACACGCTCAGTCGTGTCTGACTCTTCATGACCTTATGGACTGTAGCCTGCCAACCTCCTCTGTCCATGGGATTACATTGACAAGAATACCAGAATGGGTTGCCATTTCCTCCAGAAGAATTTCCCCACCCAGGGATTGAACCTGCATCTCCATTAGCTCCTGAATTGGCAAGTGTATTCTTTACCACTGAAGCATCTGCTTTTATATTTAGGTGTTCATGAGTTTATACTGATGTCTCCAGCTCTAGTCTGTTAATACATGGATACTTCTAGCCTTCCCTTCTTATTTCTATCTACTGTATCACTTCAACAGTGAGAAGTATGGATCCCATCATCTGCTGCTCTTTTACATAACTGTTCACCATACTATATACATGAAGTGAGTGGTTTCAGAACGGTTAGTCAGTTCTCCATGAGAAACACTCTACCCAAAAGAGGACTGTGATATGCATGGTTCCTTTACCTTTATGTGTCCACTCATTTCCAAAATCATCTACATAAGAGCACTATCCCACTACACCTTCATTGAGTTATTTGATATGACTGAGGTGGCAGATTGGTCCCAGGGCAGCCAGCAGCAGGGAGATGGGGGAGCCCTTCGCTTCTGAGTGTCCTCTAACCTCAGCTTGAGCCTTCCCCAGAATGCCTTTCTGGGATTTCAGGAGGGTTTTGCCCCTGCCCCCAGGCAGCACATTGACCAAAACCCAGCAGCTGGTGAAGGTTTGCACTCTCAATGAGGATATGCTGGGACAGCCAGTGTGCTGCACATGTTGTCCAGCTAGGTGGAGAGGCTGAAAGGCACGTCTTTGTTAGTCAGGGCCTGACAAAATTTGGTCTGCTAGAGAAGAGAATGGCAAACCTCATCAGTATTCTTTCCTTGAGAACCCCTGAGCAAAATGAGAAGGCAAAAAGATATGACACCAGAAGATGAGACCCCCCAGGTCAGTAGAAATACAATATGCTGGTAGGGAAGAGCAGAGGGACAACTTTGTAAATAATGAGGAAGCTGAGCTAAAGCGGAAACTTTGCTCCGTTGCTCAGTTGTGGATGTGTCTGGTGCTGAAAGTAAAGTCCAGTGCTGTAAAGAACAATATTGCAGAGGAACCTGGAATGTTAGATCTATGAATCAAGGTAAATTGAAGTGGTCAAGCAGGAGATGGCAAGAGGGAACATCGATGTCTTAGGAATCAGTAAACTAAAATGGATAGGAACAGGCAAATTTAATTCACATGATCATTATATCTACTACAGTGGGCAAGAATCTATCGGAAGAAAAGGAGTAGCCCTCATAATCGATAAAAGAGTCCAAAATGCAGTCCTTGGGTACAGTCTCAAAAACGATAGAATGATTTCAGTTCATTTCCAAGGCAAACCATTCAACATTAGAGTAATCCAAATCTATGCCCCAATTGCTAATGTTGAAGAAGCTGAACAGTTCCATGAAGATCTGCAAGACCTTCTAGCACCAACAGCAAAAAAAGAGATGGCCTTTTCATCACAGGGGACTGGAATGCAAAAGTAGGAAGTCAAGAAATACCTGGAGCTAACAGGCACTGGCCACAGAACTGGAAAAGGTCAGTTTTCCTTCCAATCCAAAAGAAGGGCAATGTCAAAGAATGTTCAAACTACCTCATAGTTGCACTTATTTCACATGCTTACAAGGTAATACTCAAAATCCTTCAATTTAGGCTCAACAGCCTTCAATTTAGGCTTCAACTGAGAACTTCCATGTGGACAAGAAGCAACAGTTAGAACTGGACATGGAACAATGGACTGGTTCCAAATTGGGAAAGGAGTATGTCAAAGCTGTATTTCCACCCTCATCATTTAACTTATATGCAGAGTACATCATGAGAAATGCTGGGCTCTGTGAATCACAAGCTGGAAATAAGACTGTTGGGTGAAATATCAACAACTTCAGATAAGCAGATCATACCAC
Source organism: Cervus canadensis (assembly GCF_019320065.1). Lineage (NCBI taxonomy): Eukaryota > Metazoa > Chordata > Mammalia > Artiodactyla > Cervidae > Cervus > Cervus canadensis. Next base: position 25,181,572 of record NC_057415.1, read on the forward strand.
TTTAATGGCAAAAAAGCAAAGAGGAACCAAAGACCCTCTTGATGAAGGTGATAGAGGAGAGTGGAAAAGCTGGTATAAAACTCCACATTAAAACAACTAACATCATGGCTGCTGGCTCCATTCTTTCATGACAAATAGATGGGGGAAAAGTGAAAACAGTGACATATTATTTTCTTGGTTTCCAAAATCACTGTGGGCAGTGACTGCAACCACGAAATTAAAACACACTTGCTCCTTGGAAGAAAAGCTGTGGAAAACCTAGACAGTGCTAGAAAACAGAGACATCACCTTGCAAACAAATGTCTATATAGTCAAAGCTGTGATTTATCCAGTAATCATAAACAGACATGAGAGTTGGATTATAAAGAAGGTTGAACACTAAAGAACTGATGCTTTCAAACTGTGGTGCTGGAGAAGACTCTTGAGAGTCCCTTGGACAGCAAGGAGATCAAACAAATCAATCCTAAAGGAAATCGACCCTGAATATTCATTGGAAGGATTGATGCTGAAGCTGAGGCTACAATATTTTTGCCACCTGAGGTGAAGAACTAACTCATTGGTAAAGACCTTGATACTGGGAAAGATTAAGGACAAGAGAAGAAGGGGGTGACAGAGAATGTGATACTTGGATGACCTCACTGACTCAATGGACGTGAGTTTGAACAACATGGATATAGTGAAGGACAGGGAAGCCTGATATGGTGCAGTTCATGGTGTCACAAAGAGCCAGACACAACTTAGCAACTGAACAACAACTCATTTCCAAAGCACTTACATAAATATACTGTCCCACTACCACCTTCATTGAGGTTACTTTTTACATTTTTAATGAAGTCAGTTTCTTTTGTCACAGTCGTCATTCCAATTTGGGATCCAACAGCTTCTTAATGGTTTTCTTTATTTGAATATAGACAGGTATTCTTTGTGTCATTAAGTTTCACTGGTTTTGACCAATGCATAGTGTTATATATCCACCATTACAGTATTGTACTGAATACTTTCAATGATCTAAGAAAATCCCTATTCTTCACCTATTTAACTACCCTTCCAGCACATGGCAACTACTGTGCTTTTAACTATCTTCATAGTTTTGCTTTCTTGGAATGTCATATTAATGGAATTATACAGTATGTAACCCTTCCAGATTAGCTTCTTTGGTTTATCAATTTGCATTTATGATTCATTTACATCTTTTCATGTTTCTTTTATATTTACAGATGAAGAATATTCTATTTTACGGATGTACCACAATTTGTTGTTTCTATTTACAAACTGAAGAACACATTGATACTTTGCAGTTTTCATAAATTTTGAAGGATATTGCTATAAACAATCATATACAGATTCTTTGAGTGGAAGTAAGTTTTCAAATCAGTTCAATATATATCTAGGAACTTAATTTCTGGATCATAGGATAAACATAATATACTTCTGAGGTAAACCAAGGAATTAAAAGCTCACAGTAAAGTATAGACATCAGAAAATGACTATGTATTGCTGTAGGAAGGACTTAAGTTCAAACTAAAATTCATTTAAAAAGTATCTACCTGCTTTCTGATTCAAAAATTTCAAAAGCTATTACCGTTCATTTAGTGATACAGCCTAGCAGTTGCAATCCATTTCAGGCTCTATACATGGCAATGGTATGCATAAATCAAGGGGTTACTTTATCCAGTAGTGATGGAAAAAAATCAATAGTTTAAGGAAACTGGCTTCACCTCCATGACTTATGTCAAAGAGATGCTTGGCACTGCTTGATTCCCAACCTCTATCTACATTCTTCTCCCTCAAATTGGTTCTAAAGTTATCCTCTCTTGCAGGTTCATTGTGGCTTGGTACACAAGCCTAGTTTTATACATGCAGTTGTGATCAAATTAGGATTATTACATTTTGGGAAAAAAAATATAGCTAAATTTGAGTCAGATAAACAATAAATTTTAAAGTATGCATATGTCTCAGTGTTACAACTATTAATTATTTATCACAAAATCATATTTAATTGCCATTAAATGTTGGACACGACTTAGCAACTGAAAAGCAACATGTTTAAATGAATGTCTTGTATTTTCTTTTTGATTTCTACTTAATAGCTTTTATTCTACACTTTAAAGATCAGCACTAAAAAGCTCTTACTGCTGACTCAAACTGACTCCTTATCCCTGAAGCTGGTTTTTAAATTTTTTAATCACAATGAACTATGGAAAATTCTGAAAGAGATGGGAATGCCAGACCACCTGGCCTGCCTCTTGAGAAACCTGTATGCAGGTCAGGAAACAACAGTTAGAACTGTACATGGAACAACAGACTGGTTCCAAATAGAAAAAGGAGTACATCAAGGCTGTATATTGTCACCCTGCTTATTTAACTTATATGCAGAGTACATCATGAGAAATGCTGGGCTGGAGGAAGCACAAACTGGAATCAAGATTAACAGGAGAAATATCAATAAACTCAGATAAGCAGATGACACCACCCTTAATGGCAGAAAGTGAAGAAGAACTAAAGAGCCTCTTGATGAAAGTGAAAGAGAAGAATAAAAAAGTTGGCTTAAAGCTCAACATTCAGAAAACTAAGATCATGGCATCTGGTCCCATCACTTCATGGCAAACAGATGGAGAAACAGTAGAAACAGTGGCTGACTGTTTTTCGGGGCTCCAAAATCACTGCAGATGGTGATTGCAGCCATGAAATTAAAAGATGCTTACTCCTTGGAAGGAAGTTATGACCAACCTAGATAGCATGTTAAAAAGCAGAGACATTACTTTGCCATCAAAGGTCCATCTAGTCAAGGCTATGGTTTTTCCAGTAGTCATGTATGGATGTGAGAGTTGGACTATAAAGAAAGCTGAGAGCCGAAGAATTGATGTTTTTAAACTATGGTGTTGGAGAAGACTCTTGAGAGTCCCTTGGACTGCAAGGAAATCCAACCAGTCCATCCTAAAGGAGATCAGTCCTGGGTGTTCATTGGAAGGACTGATGTTGAAGCTGGAACTCCAATACTTTGGCCACCTGATGTGATGAGCTGACTCATTTGAAAAGACCCTGATGCTGGGAAAGATTGAAGGCAGGAGGAGATGGGATGAGGAGAGGATGAGATGGTTGGATGGCATCACTGACACAATGGACATGGGTTTGGGTGGACTCTGGGAGTTGGTGGTGGACAGGGAGGCCTGGCCTGCTGTGGTTCATGGGGTTTCAAAGTGTGGGACATGACTTAGTGACTGAACTGAACTGAATGAATTAACTCATCGCCTAATTAGTTAGTGGATCTCATCATATCTAGAGAAACTCTCAGGCATTCTGGTGACTTTGGAACAACAGCCTTGCCAATTATCTGACTGTTCTTGTAAGTAATCAAAGTTCTTTCTTTGAACTCACTGAGTTGGCTGAGATCTGATACATACTGATGGAATTCCTTAGAGCCACTGACTTTCTGTTAACTTGCATTGCACAGTACCACCTGTTCCTGGGTTCAGTGTTCCCATATTCTAATACTGTACAATTGTTTGATGTTGAGTACACTGAGGTCCACTTCCGAGCTCTGATAGTGTATTCTGGTTAATGGTTTGCAGTAGGTGCATAGAGTTTTTGGTGTGCACTCAACAGCCCACAAAATGAGTATTCTTTCTTCCTTCCCTCTTACCCAGGTTTACATCATTCTTTCAATAAATTTCTAAATGAACTGAGATTTTCTTTCACTAAAATTCTTCCTATGTATTATCTTCTTTAATTGGACACAGTGCATAGAATGATCTCTAGGTTCAGTGCTCTTTCAGCCATGTTCAGACCCCTCAACAGTCAATAATGAAACTAGGAAAAGTGATCCAACTGAAGAACAGAATGCTCAGGCAATATTTCAGTGGTGTAGGAGAGGAAGAAAAAGTTAAATTATGTGGGAAGAAGAGAGTCAGAGAAGCATGAAGAAATAAAGGTAGATGCCTGAAGATAAAAATTGGTGACAGTATTTCATCATGCTTTGTGGAGTCAATTCTGTCTCGACCTCACATATTTCTCCAAATCCTTCTACATTTTATTAATCTGTACAAAATATTTGCAAGGTAGCTTTAACATTCTTTGGCATTGCCCTTGTTTAGGATAGGAATGAAAACTGATCTTTGCCATTCCTGGACCACTACTGAGTTTTCCAAATTTGCTGACATATTGAGAGCAGCGCTTTAACACATCATCTTTTAGGATTTTAAAGGGCTCAGTTGGAATTTCATCACTTCCACTAGGTTTGTGCATAGTAATGCTTCCTAAGGCCCACTTGACTTCATACTCCAGGATGTCCAGCTCTAGGTGAGTGACCATACCATGACCACATCATGGTTACCCAGGTTATTAAGATTTTTTATTTTTTTACAGTTCCGTATATTCTTGCCACCTCTTCTTAATCTCTTCTGCTTCTGTTAGGTCCTTACTGTTTTTGTCCTTTAGATGCCCATTCTTTCATGAAATATTCCCTAAATATCTCCAATTTTCTTGAAGAGATCTCTAGTCTTTCCATTCTATTGTTTTACTCTATTCTTTTGAATTGTTCATTTAAGAAGGCCTTTGTATCTCCCCTTGCTATACTCTGAAACTGCATTCAATTCTTTCTTTCCCCTTCACCTTTGCCTTTTACTTCTTTTCTTTCCTTAGCTATTTGTAAAGCTTCCTCAGGAGACTAATTTGCCCCCGTGCATTTCTTTTTCTTTGAGATGGCTTTGGTCCCAGCCTCCTGTACAATGTTATGAATCTCTGTCCATAGTTCTTCAGGAACTCTATCAGATCTAATCCCTTGAGTCTATTTTTCACCCCCACTATATAATCATAAGGGATTTGACCTAGCTCATACCTGAAAAACCTAGTGATTTTCCCTATTTTCTCTATTTAAGCCTTAATTTTAAATAAGGAGCTCATGATCTAAGCCACATACAGCTCCAGGTCTTGTTTTCACTGACTATATAGAGCTCCATCTTCTATTGCAAAGAACTGATTTTGGTGTTGACCATCTCGTAATGTCCATGTGTAGTGTTGTCTCTTGGGTTGATGGAAGGGGTGTTTGCTCTGACCAGCATGTTCTCTTGACAAAACTCTTTTAGCTTTTGTCATGCTTCACTTTGTACTACAAGGACAAACTTGTCTGCTATTCCAAATATCTCTTGACTTCTTATTTTTTCATTCCAAACTTCTATGATGAAAAGACATTGTTTTTTGATGTTAGTTTTAGAAAGTGTTATAGGTCTTCATAGAACTGGTCAACTTCAGCTTCTTTGCCATTAATAGTTGGGACCTAGTCTTGGATTACTGTGATACTGAATTTTTGCCTTGGAAGAGAACCAAGACCATTCTGTCATTTTTGAGGCTACATCCAAATACATTTCAGACTCTTCTGTTGACTATGAGGGCTTCTCCATCTTTTCTAAGGGATTCTTGCCCACGGTATTAGGTATAATGGTCATCTGAATTAAATTTGCCCACTTCTGTCCATTTCAGTTCACTAATTCCTAAAGGTGTCAGTGTTCAATCTCACCATTTCCTGCTTGACCATATCCTATTTACTTGTATTGATCAACCTAACATTCCAGATTCCTATGCAATATTGTTCTTTGTAGCATTGAACTTTATTTTCAAAACCAGACACATCCACAACTGAGTATTGTTTCTGCTTTGGCCCAGCCGCTCATACATTCTGGAGCTATTAATTGTACCTAGTAATTGTCCTCCCCTCTCCCCCAGTATTACATTGGACACCTTATAATCTAAGGGGCTCATCTTCTGGTGTCATATTGTTTTGCATTTTCATAGTGCTCATGAAGTTCTCAAGGTAGGAATACTGGAGTACATTGTCATTTCCTTTTCCAGTGAACCACATTTTGTCAGAATTTTTTACTATGATCCATCCATCTTGGGTGGCCCTTCATGGCATGGTTAATAGCTTCACTGATTTGGCAAATCCCTTCACATTGACAAGGCTGTGATCCATGAAGTGGCTTTGCCAAATAATGTTCAAGCTACCATACAATTATGCTCATTTCATGTGCTAGCAAGGTTATGCTCAAAATCCTTCAAATGAGGATTCAGCAGTACATGAACTGAGAACTTCCAGATGTACAAACTGGGTTTCCAAGAGGCAGAGGAACAAGAGATCAAATAGCCAACATTCGTTGTATCATAGAAACAGCAAGATAATTCCCCCCCAAAACATCTACTTCTACTTCATTGACTATGTTAAAGACTTTGACTCTGTAGATCACAACAAAGTGTGGAAAATTCCTAATGAGATGGGAGTACCGGACCCCCTTGCCTGTCTCCTGAGAAACCTGTATGTGGACAAGAACCAACAATTAGACCCAGACATAGAATAACTGACTGGTTCAAAACTGGGAAAGGAGTACAACAAGGCTCTATATTGTCACCCTGCTTATATGCAGACTACATTATGCAAAATGCCAGGCTAGAAGAATCACAAGTTGGAATCAAGAATGTTGGGAGAAATAACAACCTGAGATATGCAGATGATATCACTCTAATGGCAGGAAGTGAAGAGGATCTAAAGAGCTTCTTGATGAGGGTGAAAGAGGAGAGTGAAAATGTCTTGAACTCAACATCAAAAGTGTCTAAGATCAAGGCTTCTGGTCCCATATCTCATGGTAAATAGATGGGGAAAAAGTGACAGATTTTGTGGATACTGATATGGGAATAAATAAACACAGATATAAACATCTGTATTGGAGTAGGAAATGGCAACCCACTTCAGTATTCTTGCCTGGGAAATTCCATGGACAGAGGAGCCTGTAAGGCTACAGTCTATGGGGTCATAAAGAGTATCCAACTTTGGATACTCTTTGAGTGCAGTACAGCATACATCTGTATATATAGCTATACAGATACTAATATAGAATTCGTATAAGTGTATATTAAGTATATATTACACTAGGAATATCTGTTGGAGAAGGCAATGGCACCCCACTCCAGTACTCTTGCCTGGAAAATCCCATGGACGGAGGAGCCTGGTATGCTGCAGTCCACGGGGTCGCTGGGAGTCCGACATAACTGAGCGACTTCACTTTCACTTTTCACTTTGATGCATTGAAGAAGGAAATGGCAACCCACTCCAGTGTTCTTTCTTGCCTGGAGAATCCCAAGGACGGCAGAGCCTGGTGGGCTGCTGTCTATGGGGTAGCACAGAGTGACGACTGAAGTGACTTAGCAGCAGCAGCAGCAGGAATATCTGTAAACATTGACACTAAAAAAAACCACAATAAAAGAGTACCTATTCAGATTATTTAGATAGATTGATGTAAAGTTGAGAAAGAAAAAAATAAACTGCAAAACTGCAAAATAGTTCATTTAGGTACAATAGAGACTCCTTCAAAGAGACTGGCAAGCATTGAGTTTTACTAACCAAAACATAAAGTGATTATATTGGAGGAAGCATTAGTTTAGAATGAGTTATTTACTTAATTGACCAATTTTGAAATCTATAATTGTAATTAGGTAGCATAATTTTGAAACCACAGTATTTTGCTTAACTTATTGAGCATTTATTTAACTTTTATTATTTGCAATTTTTGGTGTGCCTTCCAAAGATTACTGAGATGTAAGTAGTGATGCAGTGGAGCCAGCTCATACTAGCTCACTGGAGCCAATTATGCACAACTCTTTCCAACTCAGTTTTTAAGGATGTCAAGTTAGCAGCATCAAATCTGCCATGGTAAAAATATTTATGGAAATTAGTTTAAACTCAGGGCATCTTTTTATATACATATTTTAAAAAGTTTGAGAGCCAGTAAGACATTTGTCACTGAGTCATTATTAATTAATGTCTAGACTACTGAAAAATTATATACTCTAGTTTTTTTCACTTAAATAGTGCTTTTATTTATTTCATATAAAATAATTTTTCTTTACAATTTAGGTATTGGTAATGTCATAACAATAAACATTTCATATGTTTCTGTGATAATTATATATTTTTCAAAATCTGTATTTGTATCAAAGGAGAAAATATATTCTTTTTAAAGCAAATTAAAAAAAAATTGATGATGATAATTAAAGACAAAGCTGACCTGGACAACTTGAAAGTAAAAGTATATTTTCACTTTTCTGGGCTACAGTCCATAGGGTTAGAAAGAGTTGGACATGACTGAAACAACCTAGGCTAGCAGATTATCACAGATAAATCAGGTACAGTGATGCTGGTACATGATTAATTGGTGTGTTGGGGAACTTTAAATCAGTGAGTCTACTTCAAATTTAAGCTGTCCATGTTTATAAAACATTGCAGTAAATTGTCATGAATGACCAACCAAAAAGTATGTCACCCTCCTGTCAGTTCATCTGCTTCATAAAAACATGGAAACTTTTAAAAAACAAACCTGTGCTTTCCATAATTATTGTTGATCAATATAATATGATCCAAATATCTGGATGTTGAATTCTCTGACCATGGAATAGCCAAAATGCTCTTCTTCCTTCTCTCCGACACTTGGTATCATCTAATTCTTTTGTTTTATTGCAAAGCATATTTTTTAGTTTTGTTTTTATTTAATCTTAAATTTTTCTTGTTCTATGACAGTAACATTGAAAAGTATTATTCATGTTGAGACAAGTTTTGGTTTTCACATGGGTTGTCTAGGTTCATCCTGAAGAAATATCTTACTAGAGGACCATTAGATCATTGTGAAGTAATTAGCCTCCAACTAATAAAAAAATTTAAAAAAAAAAAAAGAAGAAGACAATCAGCAGTCAGTAAGAAGAACAAATAAAACTTAATACATTGCTCTCAGAGTTCAAAATTATGGGAGTCATAGATGCTTTCCACAATTGAAAAATTTGTATTTCTTATTTACCAACAACATAAAGCATGTATATTTTTTTCTTTTGTCTGTCTCTCAGGAAGTTTTCAAAGATTGCAAATTCTCTAATGTTCATTAACAGTTCCTTATATCAAAGGATCTCCATAATTTTCATATACTAATTTTTAAAAAGACATTGCTTTTTTTGTTCAGCTTAAATTATTCTTATTTCTATTGAAAAAAACCTATTGATCCCTTAGCAGAATTTTAATAGTATGTTTTTAATTTCTCCTTTAGCACTTATTAGAGTTTTTAGAAAATAGGAATTATTTGTTACAAGCTTGTACTCAGAACAAGTTATGCAGAAGTTATTTCCAGTATTGAGATTTTGGTATACCAAAAGCAAAACAAAACTGCCAGGACTGTGTTTCAATATATCTGAATAGTGGCTATGCCACATACTAATATCTTTCTTAACTTTTTAATTTCATCACAATAGTAAGATTAAAGAATCTTATTTTAACTGTTTTGTATGGGTTCATTTAAACTAGAGAGATGTTTTGAACACCAACTAAAAATAAGAAATAACTCATAAATTATCATCACTGCTTTACAACTTTTTTACACTTTTGTTTCTGCTTCCTTTTCATAATTTTTTCCTCTTTATTTCTTCTGTTTGTCCTTTTTCTACTATTTTCTTTCTTTTCACCTCTTTTTGTTCTTTATTTCTCTTCCTATCATACTTATTCTTTCCATTAAAATATTTATCTTCTTTTTATTGTCAACTTTCTCCCTTTTTCTTTCTTCCTTCTTCTTTTTTTTTTTTTTTTCACTTCTTCTGCTATGAAGCCACCATATATTTCTTCCTCCTTGGTCTCTCCTTTTTTCCTCCTCTCTACTCCCTTCCTTTCCCATTTCTGTTTCACACACCCTGCTCCTTCACTTTTCATTTTTAATCTTCCCCTTCTTTGGAATAGTCATGGAAAAGAAAACATAAAGACATCTTGACCTACCTCATTCCAGTTTCTGTTGTCCATAATTCTATTGGGGGCTTTTTGTATTATGCGCAGATTCATACTAAACTACATATATTTTTTTCCTACATTTCTCTTGCATTATGATTCCAACACTCACTTGGAGCCACAAAGTAAAATTTTTATAACTTTGAATACAAAATTTCCACATCTGTTTTCTATTAGCTTGCCTCTGTTCTTGTTTTTGCTACATAATTTTCACTTCTATACACTTATGATATTTGGACAATGAAAATATTGAAAGATAATAACAGTTAGAAAAGTCCAATAATAAATATTATAGATATGTTTACATAAAATTATATGCCTATTAGTGTCACCTAAGACTATCATAAAGGAGAATAAATAGATTTTCTCATATATGAAATAAAGGAAGGGGTTAGCAAACTTCAGTTCAGAAGTGGGAAGATGGTCAGAGAATAGGTTATATTGAGTTTGAGTTCCTCAGGAAAGGCTTACTTTATTAATAAACCACTTATTTTCATTTTAAATTCATGAAGGCACACAGTGTCTCTCAACATATGTCTGTTGGCACAACGTATTCAATTTCTATTCTTCCAGCTTTCAGATAATGAAGACAAATAGGCTTCATATGTCAAACTTGTCACTACTTGGAGAGGACTGTTAAAAATCTATCACCCATTGCCTAGAATCTTTATTTTAAAAGTACACAAACTTCTTTAGTCCATTAATTTGTGTAAATAAGAGAAAAATATGAGATCTTTGCAATTTTTATATAAGTGAATTTATCACACTTTCACATTTACACATGCTTTTGGAATTAAAGTTGGAAGTATTTTCCCCAAGATTACAGCTTAGATTGTTTTCTAAGAATTAATCTTGGAGAAAAAATAACTTTATGGCTTATTTTATTGCATTGCTTTTGTGGAGATACTGAGTTTACATAGTCAATTTACTTTGCTTATTAACTTGTTCCATAGTGTGGATACTTATTTTTAATTTAACATTTATAAGGCTGTATATATACATTTCCAAAAGTCTTACTTAGTTTAGTTTTAGGCTTTATGTAACTTATTAACTTCTCTCTTTATAACTCATAAATATTCAAAGGAATCCAAGGAGAGTTTTGTCTGCCATCAAGTTGAAGTAAGTAACTCTTTTCAACAAGCCTGCCTCATCTCATTTTCCTTGTCTCTGTCATTGGCCACCTTTCTAACAAGTATCCTGGACCCACGTTAACAACTTCAACTGTAAACTAGTTCCCTGACTCTTAAGGGCTGAATTGTGCCCTGCTCAATTGTTATGTTATGTTATGTTATGTTAAATTGTTATGTTATGTTAAATTGTTATGTTAAAGCTCCAACACGGGGCATCTCAAAATGTGGCTGTAAGGAGGGACTGTCTTTAAAGAGATAATTAAGTTGAAATGAGGTAGTATGTGTGGGGTCCTAATCCAACAGGACTAGTAAATGAGAAGTATCTGTTCTTAGAGAAAAGGCAGTATAAGGACAGAGAGAGAAACAAGCCATCTGTTTGTCAAGGAGAGAAGGCTCACCAGAAACCAACTCTGTCTGCAATTTGATCTTGGACTTCAAGCCTCCAGAACTGTGAGAAAATAAAATTTCACTATCTAGAATGAGTGATAGCTATTAAGTTACCTTAAATTGTCAATACTAATAATGAACAGATAAGAGATTTTTATTGACTCCAAGTCATGTTCACCTGTACATTTCCTTTGTAATTCATGCTAGTTCAGTTCCACAAAAGTGCATATGTCAATATTCATGCTAGATATCAGGCTAATTACAAGAACATTTGAGGGAGACAATTATATAAATAGCAATCTTTTGTATGATATGGTGGCTCAGATGTTAAAGAATCTGTCTGCAATGTGGGAGACGGGGTTCAATCCCTGGGTCAGAAAGATCCCCTGGAGGAAGTATGACAACCCATTCTAGTATTCTTACTGGGAGAATTCCATGGACAGAGGAGCCTGGTGGACTACAGTCCACAGAGTCACAAAGAATCAGACAAACTGAGTGATTAACATTTTCATTACACTTTCACTTTAATTTTCAAATGATCAGTACAAAAAATGAAGAGGGAGAGTTCTTCACTGATTCCAACTTATGTTCACATGTTCATTTCTTTTGTAATTCATGCTATTTCAGTTTCATAAAAAGGTGCTTGGCAACATTCGTACTAGCTATCAGGCTTGTTATAAGGACATTTAAGGGAGATAATGATATAAATAGCAATCTTTTATATGATTTAGAAACTGTGACTAGGAAAATAGTCACATTTATTTGGGACTACAGAGAAGGAGAATCTATATCAAAGTAGGGCGATATCTAAACTGAGTGTAGAGGAATGGTAACTAGAAGTTTGACAAGTGGGAAAAAAATATGAGGAAATGACGTATTAGAAAACAGAATAATAGGGGTTTCCTTCGTGGTCCAGTGGCTAAAGACTCCAGGATCCCAACGCAGTGGGTCCAGGTTAAATTCCCAGTCTACAATTACTGTGTATAACACAAAATTCTTTAGGAAATTTGGCATTTTCTGTCAAAATTTAAATGTACAGACTCTTTCAGTTAACAATTCTTTGTCTAGAACTACATTCTGCAGGAATCCCCCAAATGGAAACAGAATATATTTTATAGCAATCCTTCAAATGGAAGCAGATATAGATTTTCAATAATATTCTTAGCATCATTCATTCATTCATTGAATATTAGTCTTACCTACAATATGTCAGGAACTATACTATGCACTAGGAATGAAGCAATGAGCAAAATATATCTAACACATGCCTTCCTGAAGATTATAGATTAGTGAACAAGAGAAAAATAATTAAAATTTACACAGATGGTTAGATATAAGCTGTGAAAGTAGAATGAAAATAAATACAGGATGCTATGAGAGTTTGATAGTAGAATTTTTATACTAAGGTATACTATGGTGGCTACTACTAAAGTAGTTACATTTAAGCTAACATTTCAAGGATAGCTAGCAGTATGGTGGGGGTTAGGACTGAGGGTGGAAATAAAAAGTCTGAATCCTAGTCTGTGAGGTCATAGAAATACCCCCTAAGGAAGTGACATTTCATCGGAGATGTGAAAAGAGAGAGTAGGGTATGTGGGGAAGAGAAGAAATTTCTAGACAAAGGAAACCCCATGTGAGAATATATGAGAGAAAAATAAACGTTGGAGCTAAAACAAGGTCATTTTGTTGCTTAAACATAATATTTCAAGCTCTGACAGAAACTCTTAAATATGATTAATAAAGAGCTAAATTATGCTACACTCATAATATGAAATCCTATGAAAAAATATAGACACACAAACAGATCAGACAGAAGATAGATGTCTTGTTAAATGAAAAAAAAAATGTATCTCAAAACTATGTTTCAATTTAGAAAAAAACAAAAATTATACCATATGCATATTGTGTATGCATGGTTATTTATTGGTTGAATGATTTTATAATCCTTCATATATGAAAACTGTATTTTGTTTTCATCATTACTGTTTTTTAAGGCATTCCATGTCTTATACTTTTACCTGATTGTATGGTCAGGCCACTCAAGATAGGCTGCTGTCTTGTTCTCAGTACAGCCTCTGCCCTACCAGTCTCAATTTACAACCTACTCAATGATTGGCCTGCCTTCTTAATCTTAAATGATGTCCCTGGTAGCTCAGCTGGTAAAGAATCTGCCTGCAATGCAGGAGACCCTGGTTCGATTCCTGGGTCAGGAAGATCCACTGGAGAAGGGGTAGGCTACCCACTTCAATACTCTTGAGCTTCCCTGGAGGCTCAGATGGTAAAGAATCTGCCTGCATTGTGGGAAACCTGGGTTCGATCCCTGCACTGGGGAGATCCCCCAGAGGAGGGCATGGCAACCCATTCCAGTATTATTGCCTGAAGAATCCCCAAGGACAGAGGAGCATGGCGGGCTATAGTCTATGGGTTTGCAAAGAGTCAGACATGACTGTGTGATTAAGCACACCACTTAATCTTAAAGCCTAATCCATAGCTGCCTAGGGGCTTGCTCCCCAGCCCCAGCTAGAATCCACTGGGTTGGGGTTGCAAAGAGTCAAACAAACTGAGCAACTAACATTAACCAAGACTTAGGTACTTTGTGATAGTTTCCCTGGTGACCAATGAGTCAAAAAAGGAGTCAATTCCCCCTGGAACTGGCAACACTCCCGACCCCATTCTGCCACCTTAGTGAAGACTGTAGCAAGCCCTGTCCTGCCTGCTGTGTGCCATCCACATTTGGGTGCCTCTCTAGAACCCACTTGGCTCAGACATTTAAGATCAACTATCAAGATACATCACTGATGTCTCTGTCACTATCTTCAGGTTCTTCAGTGTTGAGTTGGGCAGTTATAAGATTTGCAGGTCTACAGGGTGCAGCTCAAGACATCCCCCGGAAAAAAATTATCTGTAGCAGATCTTATTTTTCCTTCAATCTGCTTTTTCTGTCATCCACTTAATTAAATGTTTCACCTGTAATGGTGCAGAATTGTACAATGCACAATCAGATTTTATGACAGTATCTTTGTTTAGTAGCTAAGTCGTGTCCAACTCTTGCAACCCCATGGACTGTAGACCGCCAAGCTCCTCTGTTCATGGGATAACTCAGGCAAGAATACTAGAGTGGGCTGTCATTTCCTTCTCCAGGGGATCTTTCAGACCCAGGGATCGAACCATGTCTCCTGCATTGGTAGGCAGATTCTTTACCACTGAGTCACCAGGGAAGCCCTAAGCCTCTTTTACATATCAGTAAAGAGAGATACTTTAACTGAAAAAAATTAATTGAATAGTTTTTTGTTTTATTTTAATTTTTAAGTCTGGGGGTGGATGAGTCTTTGCAGCAAGGAAAGTGAGCAGCTGGATTGTTAATAATTAGATAATGTTCCATAAGATCTAATTTGAGATTCTAATCCAACTCAATATATTATATTGAACCCAAGAGGTAAGTAAAGACAAATTCAGTAAGACATGCCTAGGACTTCAGAGTTTAAAGTTGAGTCTGAATTTTTGCTAAAAAAAAAAAAAAAAAAGAGGGAGGGGGGAATAGTTCACAGCAAACTTTTTTGAGGTGCGTGACATGAAATCTTTATCACAAAAGGTTAGGGGCAAACGACTTTGGAATATACAGCCTGTGTTAAGGATATCCATGGTTCAAAGTTTAGATTACTTTTTAGTGTTTATAAGATATATTGCAACAGCTAAGATGTGTAAGAAAATAAAGGCCCAAAGTGTTAAAAACAATTACTAGCCTATAGATGGTATCTCAGGTCACTCAATACGATAGGAAGGGAGGAGTGCTCCACAGATGAAAAAGCCTAGGATCCACCTTGGACATTAATTCATTTATTATTCATAATCATTTATGCAATATCTATTGCTACATAGGATTCCCTGTTGGTTCAGTCAGTAAAGAATTCACCTGCCATGCAGGAGACACAGGTTTGATCTCTGGGTTGGGAAGAGCCCCTGGAAAAGGAATCGGAAGTCCACTAAAGTATTTTTACCCTGGAAATCCCGTGGACAGAGGAGTCAGGCAGGCTTCACTGCAGTCCATGGGGTCGCAAAGAGTCGAACATGACTTAGCGACTAAAGCACCACCACGACCAGCATTGCTACATAGAAGTATTTCTTTATTTATCAGTGATAAAACAGTGAAAAATACTGTCAAACTATTCACTTTTATGGAATTCATGTCCTAGTGGACTGTAGAATATTATAATAAGGGCAAGTGTGAAAAAAGCACCAGCTAAACAGTGTGAGAAGAGGCTGTTACCAAGGAGTGAGAAAAAAACAGAAATAATATGGTATCACTCGGAGAGAGAGAAAGATTGAGAGATAAACAAAACATATTGAGAACAGAAGAATGGAAGGATGTAGTCATCAGGGTCAAATACTGGATAAGCCAAATGGAAAAATGTCTCCTCGATTGCCCCCCTGGGCCTGTGGGGGCATGTGTCCTATTGACAATTATACTTTCATATATGCACAGCCATCGTGCAATTCAGAGAGTGGTATGTGCCATAAAAATAAATAAATAACAACCGACTAGATTCAGAGTGAGGATAAGCAGAAGTATGAAAAGATGCCACATTCCAACAGCAGAAGTAAGACATATGGTCTATAAATGCTACAAGTCTGAAAGAGCCAGGTTCCTTCCTAAATGGTCTTTGTAATTTCTCACTCTCAAACATGCAGAGTTTTCCATAAAAAGAATATACAAAAATAGTGCTATGAATTGGCATTATCTTGACAGCAAGAGTTTCAAAAAAACATGTGCAAAGGTGTATTGAATATTTTATTGTGTGTCTATCCATCCGTCAAAAGAATAGTGTGTCTATTCTAAGTTGGTTACCGATAAGCAAAATCAGAAAATCAAAAATATAAATATTTATCAAGACTCATAAATTCCTACATGACAAAGAATGCATAAAATTCAAGTTACATAGACTATGTGAGATAGGCTGTTGTTGAACTGGCAATCTCAATGCATTTGCCCTTGCAGAACAAGAAGCATCTATGAAACAATGTAAGAATATTATATCAGAGTAAGTCTGGAAACCTTTCTGATTAGTTTGTTCTTCATTTTGAAAAAAAAAAAAAAAAATCAGCTTGTATGGAAAGATATTAGCATCACTCCATAGCTAGTTTGGCCCTGTAAGCGAAAATGATAGAGAGGTTCTTCTCTTAGCGCACATGTACCCCAATGAGCCATAGCTTTAGCAGTGATATCGTCTTTCATGTATCTATATCTGTTTCAGCATAGGGTAGTTTGAATATGCATTGCTAAGATTATTTGAGAGGGTATTGTCCCATCTTCATTGCACCATGTAGTTTTTTTTTTTTTTTTTTTCCTTTTCTTTCCCACAGATAATATAAACCTAATTGGACATCTTGCAATTCTGCATCATTATAAAAGAATGCTATACATGAACAATGCTTTATTTGAGCGGTTTATTTCCCTCTTCTGTAAGATAATACAAATGACAATCAGCTTGGGAACGTACACATGGCAGATTTTCATGGTACTGTTATATCAGTTTAGGTGCTATCTATGAAATCCTATGTGCCTAGTAATAACTTTAGAAAGCAGGGTTATCAAAGGAGTGCCTATTTCAGCAAGAAAGAGAATCATCCACAACTGGCAATCTCTATAGACTGCCAAATTACCCAAAATTCTATTCTGTAAAGCAGTAATCTTTATGTTTCAATAAAAAGGAACTCTCTCAGGGATAGCTATTGTGCTTATAACTGCACACTCAGGAGCTAATTTACATAATATTGCAAGAGACCACAGAAAACACACTGATTAAAAAAGATAATTTAAGATGAATGGAAGGCTGTTTGTGCCTATGATACTCTATTTTTATTCAATTATCAAGCACCTACTCTGTGCCTGGCATATATGAATCACTGAGAATAAAGATTTGAAAAGAAAAATCCCATGCCCCAAAGGAATCTA
The DNA here is from genome assembly GCF_019320065.1 of Cervus canadensis. Taxonomy (NCBI): domain Eukaryota; kingdom Metazoa; phylum Chordata; class Mammalia; order Artiodactyla; family Cervidae; genus Cervus; species Cervus canadensis. Next base: position 25,198,847 of record NC_057415.1, read on the forward strand.
TGTTTTAGTGCTATCAAATAGTAAACAGACCATAAGAGCAATGCTTCAGTCTTGTCACCATAAAAGTATGTATCATGGATATTTGGAGATGGGAATTTGAGGCTTTAAGAGTGTTGAGTTAAGGAAACTTTTTACACGAGAAGGCATTTGATGAGTTAGGAACAAAGATGAGGAACCAGAGAGGATATTCTATATAGAGAGAGTATCATGAGAATGCAATAAAAATTAAAAAAAAAAAAAGCTGGGTACATTTTGTGCATAGAATATAATTTGGGTTGACCATGTACGTGGAAGAAAGAGAAAAAATAAGAGAGTGCAAGCCTTTGCCCCCCAGAGGAGACGCAAAGGACACAATCTCTGAAGCATCCAGTTTGGGGTTATTGATTTTATTTTTACATAAGCGTATATTCCTGTTGCATATCTCTTCTTAGCCAGAACCAAGCATTTACATGAGTGAATAGGCTGAAGTGAATAAGCAAATTACTGATTTTCGGAGTCATGAAAAATAGAAAGTTACACCTGAAAAGGCATGCATCTTCTTTTTTTTTTATTATTAGTTGGAGGCTAATTACTTCACAACATTTCAGTGGGTTTTGTCATACATTGATATGAATCAGCCATAGATTTACACGTATTCCCCATCCCGATCCCCCCTCCCACCTCTCTCTCCACCCGATTCCTCTGGGTCTTCCCAGTGCACCAGGCCCGAGCACTTGTCTCATGCATCCCACCTGGGCTGGTGATCTGTTTCACCATAGATAATATACATGCTGCTCTTTCGAAACATCCCACCCTCACCTTCTCCCACAGAGTTCAAAAGTCTGTTCTGTATTTCTGTGTCTCTTTTTCTGTTTTGCATATAGGATTATCGTTACCATCTTTCTAAATTCCATATATATGTGTTAGTATGCTGTAATGTTCTTTATCTTTCTGGCTTACTTCACTCTGTATAATGGGCTCCAGTTTCATCCATCTCATTAGAACTGATTCAAATGAATTCTTTTACGGCTCTCCGACATAAATCACAGCAAGATCCTCTATGACCACCTCCCAGATATTTGGAATAAAAGCAAAACTAAACAAATGGGACCTAATGAAACTTAAAAGCTTTGCACTACAAAGGAAACTATAAGTAAGGTGAAAAGACAGCCCTCAGATTGGGAGAAAATAATAGCAAACGAAACAGACAAAGGATTAATCTCAAAAATATACAAGCAACTCCTGAAGCTCAATTCCAGAAAAATAAATGACCCAATAAAAAATGGGCCAAAGAACTAAACAGACATTTCTCCAAAGAAGACATACAGATGGCTAACAAACACATGAAAAGATGCTCAACATCACTCATTATCAGAGAAATGCAAATCAAAACCACAATGAGGTACCATTACACGCCAGTCAGGATGGCTGCTATCCAAAAGTCTACAAGCAATAAATGCTGGAGAGGGTGTGGAGAAAAGGGAACCCTCTTACACTGTTGGTGGGAATGCAAACTAGTACAGCCACACTATGGAAAACAGTGTGGAGATTTCTTAAAAAACTGGAAATAGAACTGCCATATGACCCAGCAATCCCACTTCTGGGCATACACACCAAGGAAACCAGATCTGAAAGAGACACGTGCACCCCAATGTTCATTGCAGCACTGTTTATAATAGCCAGGACATGGAAGCAACCTAGATGCCTATCAGCAGATGAATGGAAAAGGAAGCTGTGGTACATATACACCATGGAATATTACTCAGGCATGCATCTTCTAATCCAAAGTTCTTTTTTATAGATAGACGGATTGAGTCTGGTTGGGAAAAGGAACTTGCCTATGGTCAAACACATTGCATAGTTGAATTAGATACAGTTTTTTAAATGTTGTAACCGTATAGATTTTGTTATATCACAGAGAAAAGTGTCTGTCGGAACTATTATGTAGACTTGATTCCCCTATGCAAGTATGGGACAGACTATATCCAAAACTCAGATTCCAAAAATCATTCTGTTATCAGATGTTTAATGAGCCGATAACAAACTTATTGTCTGAAGTTTCTTTATGCTTGTATCTTCTGGATACTGCCCACAGTGTGTCTCTTCTTACTTTGCTGTGGAGTATAAACTCATCTTCTTTGTGTTTCTTCTAATATTTTTGTGCTCATTTACTTCTGCTTTTTGGCACATCAAGCACAAAAAGCACATTAAATTCAATTTTGAGTTCTTTTTTTTTTTAGAATATGCATATAGTTAGAATTTTGGTGAAAGATTGAAAATTTACACAAGATTTGATGCGTGGTTATCAAATATTATTTGTGACTTTATTTCCAATGAAGACACAATAAAAATTCATGAGAGAATGCTTTCCTATTCCTGTGAGACTACTTAGTTTATTTTTGCATTCACTCTTAAAATCAGAGTTAAGAATTTGAGGGTTTATGCAGAGGTACTCTGTTAAATTATCACTTTTGGTGAATTTGAGTTTCTATATCCTGTCTTGCATATTTCTCAAAAGTGTAAAAACAGAAATTCAAGGTCTCCAGAATTTGTTAGGAAGACTAAAACTATAATTAAGATTTAGATTTCATTTCTTAAAGATTATATTTCACTATATTTGGGGGGTTTGTGGATTCTTTAGCTTTCTGCCAGATATTTAAAAATATCTATTCAGAAAATTATTTGTTTACAGTTCTATTTGTCTTTTGGGTCTAAGCATTTAGCTCACCTTCTAGTAAAAGTAGGAGTATCACTGTAATTTCCACTGGAGATAATATAAACAACTGCCAAATGAAGCAAATTAAAATAGAAATAAAATAAGCAATCTATAACAAGGTTGAACACTACAGAAAAGTTCAATAAGCTGTGGGTGTAAAATACGTATTTGAATCAAGACATATATATATATATCTGCAATAGTCATTTTATCAGACAGTGGGAAAGGAAGTCAAATTATAGCACTCCTTGAACTCAATGGTGATTTAGCATATAGCACTTTTAATAAATATGGTCGTATTTGTTGTTGTTTAGTCATTAAGTTGTGTCTGACTCATTTGCAACCCCATGGACTGTAGCCTGCCAGGCTCCTCTGTCCATGTGATTTCCCAGGCAAGAATACTGGAGTGGGTTGCCATTTCCTTCTCCAAGGGATCTTCCCAAAGCAGGGATTGAATCCATGTCTTCTGCATTGGCAGGCAGATTCTTTACCAGTGAGCTACTAGGGAAGCCTCCACTGCAGTAAGCGCTCAGTCTCTTCAGCTGTATCCATCTCTTTGCGACCTCATGAACTATAGCCCACCAGGCTCCTCTGTCCATGGGGATTCTCTAGGCAAAAATACTGGAGTGGGTTGCCCTGCCCTCCTCCAGGGGATCTTCCCAACCCAGGGATCAAACCCATGTCTTTTATGTCTCTTGCATTGGCAAATGGGCCTTTTTTTTTTTTTTTTTTTTACCACTAGCACCACCTGGGAAGCCCATCTATGGAAATATAGAGGAGAAGAAAATAAAGCCATTTACTTGAGGACCTTAAAGTTTCACGAAAAATTAGCACATTAAGGATATGATCTGGGTATGTCTATAGGCCCTTGGATGCTGGGAGGGATTGGGGGCAGGAGGAGAAGGGGACCACAGAGGATGAGATAGCTGGATGGCATCACCAACTCGATGGGCGTGAGTTTGAGTGAACTCTGGGAGTTGGTGATGGACAGGGAGGCCTGGCGTGCTGCAATTCATGGGGTCACAAAGAGTCAGACACGACTGAGGAACTGAACTGAACTGAACTGACTGATAGGCCCTTGAAAAGTTACCAAAGAACTGGGAGACATAGAATACATATAATGCAAGAAGAAGTTAATTGGAGGAAATAGCCAGGACATGGAAGCAACCTAGATGCCCATCAGCAGACGAATGGATAAGGAAGCTATGGTACATATACACTATGGAGTATTACTCAGCCATTAAAAAGAATTCATTTGAATCAGTTCTAATGAGATGGATGAAACTGGAGCCCATTATACAGAGTGAAGTAGGCCAGAAAGATAAAGACCAATACAGTATACTAACACATATATATGGAATTTAAAAAGATGGTAATGATAACCCTATATGCAAATCAGAAAAAGAGACACAGATGTACAGAACAGAATTTTAGACTCTGTGGGAGAAGGCGAGGGTGGGATGTTCAGAGAGAATAGCATTGAAACAACTATACTATCAAGGGTGAAACAGATCACCAGCCCAGGTTGGATGCATGAGACAGGAGCTCAGGGCTGGTGCACTGGGAAGACCCAGAGGGATGGGATGGAGAGGGAGGTGGGAGGGGGGATCGGGATGGGGAACACATGTAAATCCATGGCTGATTCATGTCAATGTATGGCAAAAACCACTACAATATTGTAAAGTAATGAGCCTCCAACAAATAAAAATAAATGGAAAAAATAAAAAAATAAAAATAAAGGGACATGAAGGAATAGCACTGGGAAATCTATCATTCTTGCATTCTTTTTTGTTTGTTTGCTTGTTTGCACAGCAATGCAAGCTAAATTTCTGTCTATAGCTGACTGCCCATGATTTTGTTTTTAACTATCCAGGTGTTACTGTCCTCTACAATTGACAGAGACTCAATATAGGTGTGTGTAAAATGGTTAGAGTTACAAGTTGGAATCAAGATAGGCAGGAAATGCAGATGATACCACTTCAATGGCAGAAAGACAAAGGAACTAAAGAGACTCTTGATGAAGGTGAAGAAGGAGAGTGAAAGAGTCAGCTTAAAACTAAATATAAAAAAAAAAAAAAGAAAAAACTAACACTATAGCATCTGGCCCCTTACTTCATGGCAAATAGAAGGGAAAAATGTGGAAGTAGGAACAGATTTCCTCTTCTTGGGCTCTAAAATCACTGTGGATGGTACTGCAACCATGAAATAAGAAGGTGATTGCTTCTTGGCAGGAAAGGTAAGAAAATCCTTGCCAGAAGGTTGAAAAACAGAGACATTACTCTTCTGACAAAGGTCCAAATATTCAAGGCTACGGTCTTTCTATAACCTTGCACACATCTCACATGCTAGCAAAGTAATGCTCAAAATTCTCCAAGCCAGGCTTCAATAGTATGTGAACTGTGAACTTCCAGATGTTCAAGCTGGATTTAGAAGAGACAGAAGAACCATAGATCAAATTACCAACATCTGTTGGATCATTGAAAAAGCAGGAGAGTTCCAGAAAAACATCTACTTCTGCTTTATTGTCTATGCCAAAGACTTTGACTGTGTGGATCACCACAAACTGTGGAAAACTCTTAAAAAATGGGAATATCAGACTATCTGAACTTCCCCCTGAGAAATCTGCATGCAGGTCAAGAAGCAACAGTTAGAACTGGACACAGAACAACAGACTGGTTCCAAATCAGGAAAGGAGTACAGCAAGGCTATATATTGTCACCCTACTTATTTAACTTATATGCAGAGTACATTATGAGAAACGCTGGGCTGGAGGAAGCACAAGTTGGAATCAAGATTGCCGGGAGAAATATCAATAACCTTAGATATGCAGATGACACCACCCTTATGGCAGGAAGTGAAGAACTAAAGAGCCTCTTGATGAAAGTGAAAGAGGAGAGTGAAATAGTTGGCGTAAAACTCAATATACAGCAAACTAAGATGGCATCTGGTCCCATCACTTCATGGCAAATAGATGGGAAATAATGGAAACAGTGAGAGACTTTATTTTTGGGGCTCCAAAATCACTGCAGATGTTGACTGCAGCCATGAAATTAAAGGATGGTTGCTCCTTGGAAGAAAAGCTATGACCAACCTAGACAACATATTAAAATGCAGAGACATTACTTTGCCAACAAAAGTCTGTCTAGTCGAAGCTACGGTTTTTCCAGTGGTCATGTATGGATGTGAAAGTTGGACTATAAAGAAAACTGAGTACTGAAAAACTGATGCTTTTGAACTGTGGTGTTGAAGACGACTCTTTAGAGTCCCTTGAACTGTAAGGAGATCCAGCGAGTCCATCCTAAGCGAAATCAGTCCTGAATATTCATTGGAAGGACTGATGTTGAAGCTGAAACTCCAATACTTTGGCCACCTGATGGGAAGAACTGACTCAGTTGAAAAGACCCTGATTCTGGGAAAGATTGAAGGCAGGAAAAGAAGGGGATAACAGAGGATGAGATGATTGGATGGCATCACTGACTCAATGGACATGAGTTTGAGTAAGTTCCGGGAGTTGGTCATCTACAGGGAAGGCTGGCATGCTGCAGTCCACAGGGTCACAAAGAGTCGTACACGACTGAGCAACTGAATTGAACTGAACTGATGGTCTTTCCAGTGGTCATGTATGGTTGTGAAAACTGAACTGTAAAGAAGGCAGAATGCTGAAAAATTGGTACCTTTGAACTGTGGTGCTGGAGAAGACTCTTAGAGTCCCTTGGACAGCAAGGAGATCAAAACAGTCAATCTTAAGGGAAATCAACCCTGGATACTCCTTGGAAGGACTGATGCTGAAGCTGAGATTCCAGTATTTTGGCCATCTGATGTGAACAGCTGACTCATTGGAAAAGTCCCTGATGCTGGGAAAGATTGAGGGCAGCAGGAGAAGAGGGTGTCAGAGGATGAGATGGCTGGATGGAATCACTGATGCATTGGACATCAACTTGGGCAAACTTGGGAGATAGTGAGGGACAGGGAGGCCTGGCATGCTGTAGTCCATGGGATCACAAAAAGCTGGACATAACTTAGTGACTGAACAACAACATTGATAGAAATATACTCTACAGAGAGATAATTTCCAAATCTAAGAGGATGTTTTTAGCAGAACAAGCAACATGTTTTGAGTGCTAGAATGGGAAAAAACATGGCATGTCCAGGTGGAGAATGTTAAGTTTAGTAGATTTTACTAAAATCTGTCTGTCACAAACAGATTAAACATGTCAGACAGATAAAACTAGAGATAAAAATACACTTTCTTATATTATTTGTGCTGTGGATAATATAAGCAGTGAGTGATCCTAACATTGCTCATAACTTTTGTGTTTTCCATGGGAATAATAATAGAATTCTTATATTTGTTTATCATTTCTGTTCATTTGAGAAAGCTGATCAAAGGAAAAAGAATGATTTTCTATGATTTCTACCTAAAACATGAGCTTAGAAAAAAATCTTTTCATAGCAAATGTACTATATATAAAAAAAGTCAGGATACACTGAAATCACTCAGGATGTCCTTCCTTTTATGTCATGGTAGCTCAGTTAATTATATACATCTTAAACACATAAAAAGAGAGGTAAAGGCTTGGTTGAAAAGAGATGAGTCCATGACAATAACCTTAGTCATCATAACTTGAATTTCTTTGCTCAAACTATCTTGTTCTGTGGATCAGAAGATGATATTATTGAAGAAAGAAGAAATTGCAAGAGCATAATTCTAATATCAAAGTCATTGATATATCCCAACAATTGTCACATTACTCCTATTCCTATTGAAGAACATGCAGAAAGCAATATTTCCTAGATGGCTACATTGAACAAAATTTTGCTTGAAAGAAGTTAATAAACTTCTGGGTTGAGAAGACAACTATTTGGAACTTTAGACACCTTTGTAATTCATATATTACGGAAGTGAAATTATAAACACAGTGAACCCGCATTAATCCCTTAATCATATGAATAGAAGAGGAAATCCACTCCTCCCTAAAAGTAAATATATATATATATATATTCCACACACAAACAACATGTGCTTTTTTTGTCATGCTTTTATAATTCATTAAAGCTTACTAATATCTATCCATTTGCTCATTCAGAGATCTGGTGTCATTTTATTGCATCTTTCTTACTACCAGGCCCATGAATTCAATTTTCAGATTACATTGACTTTTTCAAAAGATAAGTTCCCTAAGCTGTGTTCTTGAATTGTTCTTACCAATTTAGAATCCTTCTCCTGTAAGTTTCCAGGGGATCCTTTCAAAATGTCATTTGGATTTTGAAAGTTCTGTGGTTAGAACTTTTTAATAGCTTACTATTTCCTTTAGGAAAAACACAAATCTCACTAATTCCTACATTTCCCAGATACTGCCTTTCTCTATTGCTACTTCTGAGATTTTAGGCTCAGCTCATTAATGGTAGAGAATAACAATTAGTGCAAGGGTTTTTAGAATCAAAGTTCAGTTACTTCAAATATTAAATGGAATTATTAATAACTCAGTAGTTGTAAGCATTCAGTAAAATGTATCATTTTCTGATACAACATTCTTTTTTTTAAACTTCAGCTTTATTAAAGTATCATTGACACATTGTAAGATATTTAAAGAGCACATAATGACATTATATTCATATATTTTGAAAGGATTCCCCTATCTAGTTAATACATCTGATAGAACATTTTTTGTATGTAGTCTATATATTTATTTTCTTTAATAATAATAAGTGATTTGCTCTTTGGTAAATAAGAGTTATCCTAAGTTTTCTATTCCTTTATTTTAAATCCACGATGGAAAATGATTCTGTTTCACTTACAATTATTCAGATGCCTTACCTTCTGCCTGGTCCAAACCAGCTAGTCAGACTACTTGGTTGAATAACTTTTGGGGATAGAGAGATCATATATGTAAATATAGAATGTGACCTAAGTCAGTTCTTTTATACTGTTTTCTTTTAGGATTAATTATTCATATAATCTAATTATTATTTAAGGGAAACATTGGTTACATTTCTCAGACCCATCCCTGGCTAGATTTCCTGGAAGACTTATTTTCCTCTACTCCAGGGACTTAAACCTTTCACATTACCATCTTTTAGTAGTAGTTTACTAGTCCTTGCCTTATGACATGATATGGTTGCCGGGTTTGTGCTGAGGAGAACAATGGCAGAAAGTATTCCTTAAGTAGGCTCATACATCCTAGTGGTCTCCAGCTGTTCTCTTTCACATTTACAAGAGGTCTTAGCCCTGCTATAGAATCTGATATGAAGGCAGGCCATTCTTTCCCCCTTGTTTAATGTCGATTCTAGCATGAAACAAAAACAGAATATTAAAAGAAGGAACAGACTATTCATGGAATCAATTATCCTGATACTGTCTGTATCAAATCCTATAGATGGACTTCAAATTGTCACACTGGTTTACAGCACTATTTCATCTTTGATATGTTTCTATTAACCTGTGTATCTCTGTGGAGAGGAGCCCCAGTAGCTTCTCTACCTGCTCCCTGACTGTACACAGCAGAGCTGGACATATTTTATTTCCTACTGTACTAAAACATATGATAATAGAGGGAGGGGAACCGACAGGACTCTGATAGAATTTTATTAAGGCTATACTGAGAGGTGAGAAACAGTTGAGGAGTCTGCAGCCTCCAGCAGGATAAGAAAGAAATCTTGGGGGCCAGGAGCAATGAGTTTTTTAAACATGGAATTGGTTTTCTCCCTTTCTATGAATGCAAAATCTAATCACTCCCAAAATTCACTTTCAAATTTTATAAAATATGAAGGTCCTGCACTTCATCCATCCTTAAAATTGAAGAAGTATTTCTAGAATCAGGCCCCAAAGTTGCATGAGCCCTTGAGTTTCTAGAACTCATTCTGCCAGTTCTACTTTCATCTGGGATTGGGATTAAGACAGGATCTGTTACTAACAAAGGCTATTCTTGCTCCTTTCTTTTATTGCTGGGGCTGAAGTCATCAAAAACAGCTCCATGCTCTCCCCCACCTCATTTTCCTTTTAGAAGGAACCTTCATGTCCCAGAGTAGAGTCCTTTCTGGTGGGCCTTAGATACTGGTTTCAGCAGGGTGGCTTTTCCTCTGATTTGATTATACCACCATTTTCTTTTTCCTACCAACTGACCCACTCTCTCAATTTGGGGTACATAGTAGCCTGTCTCAACTTCCCAAGTGGTTCAGTGGGTAAAGAATCTGCCTGCAATGCAGGAGACACAAGAGATGCAGGTTCAATCTCTGCATCAGGAAGGTCCCCTGGAGAAGGGTATGGCAACCCACTCAGGTATTCTTTCCTGGAGAACCCCATGGACAGAGGAGCTTGGTGGGTTACAGGCCATGGGGTCACAAAAAGCTGGACTTGACTGCTGAAACGGAGTACAGCTCAGCATAGTAAACTCTTCCAGCCATGGGGACTGCTGACTTCGGGCTCTTCCTTGCAGCCTGAATCTTGGGCCGTTCTTGCTATCACAAACTCTTCCCTCTGGTCTCTCTATTGGCATCTGACAGCTGGGAAATTTTCAGAGCCCACCTTACCCACTCTAGGTATGCTTTTCTTCTAATACATAAATGTCACTTTTTAAAATGCACCTAAATTGCATGATTACATAATTTCTGCACTAAAATGAAGTATCTTTACTTCCTGCTAAATAGGCATCACCATATCATTTACTATTCCTGATAACAATATATTTTTTACAAAGTGGAGAAATGTTATTTATTATGCAGAAATGGTATGAATTGCACAATCATTTCAAGAGAGTGTCAGAAGCAGTCAGGAGTCAGATATTTGTCAATACTGCCTTATTTCCCTTGGTTTTTCTTTAACACAAAACCTAAACCTTGGCTTAAGATCCTCTTTCTCTAGTTCTGCAATTTTTATAATTCAAGCTAAGTATGAAATGGGTCATACCTAAACAGACCCAGCAATCTCAATTACCTTCCAACAATGGATAGTTGTGCTTTAACTTCATGATTAAGTTGCTTAAAGTTAAATACCCTGGTATTGTGTTCTCTTGATATAATCTGATTTGAAGCATTTCTCTCCTCCACCTTCCAAAATTATTATGCAATTTGTTGTTACTGTTCTTTAAATGAGGCTTCTTACTTCACTCTTTTGTTTAGGTCCTCATTTTAAGTTTTTTTTTGTAATAGCAACTTATGAAGCAAATACCTTACCTAGACTTAATTCAATATTAGTTTTCAATTTTCCCTGAAAATAAAGGGAGTTTTACCCTTGAACTCAAATCCATTCCCTGCTCCATCAGAACAAGTCTCCAGGTATCAAATGGAATTCCTTGACATGGTAAATGGAACTTCTGATGGGAGGCATAGCTAAGGTAAAAGTTTGATACCAGAATATTAGTGTAATTAAATCTCACTAATTCCCATATCTACAACTGCTTTAGACGTTTTGGAGAAGATCTGAAAATCAAATTTCAGGCACTTTTAAAAGAAGTTTTCAGTGCTTACACCAGCTCTGTTGTTTTGTTGCATTTTTTATATCTTGAATTGTGAAGGAGGTATTCACTTTAAAATACTTTAAAACATGCAATGGTCCCTACACCCACCAGTCCATTAAGGGGGCCCAACTCATATATAAATAGCTACCATAAATAATGACAGGTTTTATACTAGATATTTCAACCATGTAGAGTAACAGAAAAAACTATGAATTCTATCCTAGAGATGACAAGAACTGTCCAAAAATTCTTCAAGGTAAATGTGACCTATATTTCTTTTAAGATGTGCAGCTATACTCTAGGCAGGAAGCAGCTATGTGAGGACAGGGAGTCAGAGCACAACTTGAACTTCTCCCTCCCTTGCCTTCTCCACCAGGATTTTAACAGATATATTTTCAACACCTTCCAAATACATTTATTTGTCTTTCAGATAGCCCATGGCCATAGACATGATATTTCTTTAGTTATTACAAGATTTAATTTCCTAAGAAGAAAGGAAAAGCTGCTCATATATGATGTATCAGGAACAAAAAGCCTGTTTATTCTTTTTTGGCCTCCATTTTTTAAGTGTCCTGGTTTTCCACTTCTTTCTACTATTGCCACCACTACTTCAAAAATAAATAAATCATGAATAAATGTCACTGAGAGCCAAGCTATTTAAAACACATATTTACTTTGAGATTTTCAAAATCATTTCTTCATACTCAGGTGGCAGCTGCATTCCAAGAAGTTTTGTCTTCCTCTTTTTAGCATTGTCTATATTTCTGGGGCAATATTTCCCTGTTTGAAAGGCAAAAGGAATGCTGCAGTCTTGTCTTGGCCATGACAGTTTAAAGTCTTCTCTGGTAAGTTTCTTCAATATTTACGATACAGAGGACGTATCCTAAAACCTTAACTATTTTTTTCTGAAATAACAATAATCATATGTAAATCTATAATTGAATATCCAATTCATGCTTCAGGAGAATGGTTAAACTGGGTAGTCTTCAAGACTCCTTGAACTTTCCAATATTGTATAATTCTACTGTAACTTTTTCTGAAAAGAAGGAACTCTGGTGTTCAGGAGGAGCTTTCACCTTTAAATCTCCATAATTTTCTCTATCCAGTGTCAAAAAATAATGACTTAACTAATCTGTATCTTAGAAGAAGGAAAAGGAAGTGGTCTAGTGTTTTCATGTCTCAATGAAAAACTGTGACCCAGTTCTAAAGTGGATACAGTAGAATGTTACCAATATAATTACACTCAGATTTTCTAGCTAAATAAACTTATTAACATGTATATTTTTTAAAGTAGACTAATATTAATTATGTACACATTTCCCTGAATGCCATTTAAATAACTTGTTACTTAGGGAAAGTGTAACAATTTAGGATTTAACCTGCTTTTCATTCCAGGAAATTACTGAGAAAAAACAGAGTTTGAATTGATTCAGAAGCTTCTGAAATTTGAGGGAAGCTGTTTCTTCCCACCCATGCCATCCTCAATTGCCCAAATATTTTTAAAGAATAATAATTTAAAATGTGATATTCCTCAGAAAGATATGATGTGTAGAGAGAAAGGTACTCTCTCCACTTCAAATAGCCACACACAGATACACATACACCTCTAAAATATAATTTTTGGACAATTTTAGAAGTTGCTTAAAAACAACAAGGGGATAAGATGTAATAAAATCTGAAGTAATATTCTTAAATTATGTACATTTGTGAGAACTTATGGGAGCACAGTTCAGTTCAGGAGATCAGTAGGCCGTCCATACATCCCCAAGGCCTTGCCGCTATAGATCAGAGGTCTCAGTTCAGTTGCTCAGTCATGTCCGACTCTTTGCGACCCCATGAACCACAGCATGCCAGGCCTCCCTGTCCATCACCAGCTCCCAGAGTCCACCCAAACCCAGGTCAGTTGAGTCGGTGATGCCATCCAACCATCTCATCTTCTGTCTTCCCCTTCTTCTCCTGCCCTCAGTCTTTCCCAGCATCAGAGTCTTTTCCAATGAGTCAGCTCTTTGCATCAGGTGGCCAAAGTAGTAGAGTTTCAGCTTCATCAGTCCTTCCAATGAACACCCAGGACTGATCTCCTTTAGGATGGACTGGTTGGATCTCCTTGCAGTCCAAGGGACTCTCAAGAATCTTCTCCAACATCACAGTTCAAAAGCATCAATTCTTCAGTGCTCAGCTTTCTTTATAGTCCAACTCTCACATCCATACATGACCACTGGAAAAACCATAGTCATGACTAGATGGACCTTTGTTGGCAACATACTGTCTCTGCTTTTTAATAAATGTCTAGGTTGGTCGTAACTTTCCTTCTAAGGAGCAAGCATCTTTTAATTTCATGGCTGCAATCACCATCTGCAGTGATTTTGGAACCCAGAAAAATAAAGTCAGCCACTGTTTCCACTGTTTCTCCATCTATTTGCCATGAAGTGATGGGACCAGATGCCATGATCTTAGTTTTCTGAATGTTGAGCTTTAAGCAAACTATTTCACTCTCCTCTTTCACTTTCATCAAGAGGCTCTTTAGTTCTTTACTTTCTGCCATAAGGGTGGTGTCATCTGCATATCTGAGGTTACTGATATTTCTCCTGGCAATCTTGATTTCAGCTTGTACTTCCTCCAGCCCAGCATTTATCATGATGTACTCTGCATATAAGCTAAATAAGCAGGGTGACAATATACAGCCTTGACATACTCCTTTTTCTATTTGGAACCAGTCTGTTGTTCCATGTCCAGTTCTAACTGTTCCTTCCTGACCTATATACAGTTTTCACAGGAGGCAGGTCAGGTGGTCTGGTATTCCCATCTCTTGAAGAATTTTCCACAGTTTATTGTGAGCCACACAGTCAAAAGCTTTGGCATAGTCAATAAAGCAGAAATAGATGTTTTTCTGGAACTCTCTTGCTTTTTTGATGATCCAGCAGATGTTGGCAATTTGATCTCTGGTTCCTCCGCCTTTTCTAAAACCAGCTTGAACATCTGGAAGTTCACAGGTCACATATTACTGAAGCCTGGCTTGGAGAGTTTTGAGCATTACTTTACTAGCGTGTGAGATGAGTGCAATTGTGCGGTAGTTTGAACATTCTTTGGGATTGCCTTTCTTAGGGATTGGAATGAAAACTGACCTTTTTCAGTCCTGTGGCCACTGCTGAGTTCTCCAAATTTGCTGGCATATTGAGTGCAGCACTTTCAAAGAATAATCTTTCAGGATTTGAAATAGGTCAACTGGATTTCCATCACCTCCATTAGCTTTGTTCATAGTGATGCTTCCTAAGTCCCACCTGACTTCACCTAGTACAACCATCACCACTGTCTAATTCCAGAACTGCCTTCATTTTGTAAAACTGAAACTATGTATCCATTAAGCAATAATTCCTCATTCTCTCCTCTCTTATTCTCTGACAGCCACCATTCCTTTTCCTCTCTTGATGAATTTCAATACTAAGTGAAATCACAGTATTTGCCCTTTTGTGACAGGCTTATTTCACAAAGCATTATGTCCTGAAAGTTCATCAACATTCACATATGTCTTTCACTTTTAAGGCTGAATAATACTCCATTATACAAGTATATCTCATTTTATAGCACTTTGCTTTATTGCACTTCCTTGACGCTGATTTTTATTTTTTTTTTAAAAAAAAACTCAAAGGTTTGTGGCAACCCTGCATGGAGTAAGACTACTGGCACCATTTTTCAAACAGGATTTGCTTATTTTATGTATTTGTGCCACAGTTTGGTATTTCTCTCAATATTTCAAATGTTTTCATTATTATCAAATTTGTTATGGTGATCTGTGATCTTTGAGGTTACTATCACAAAGAGATTGCAACTCACTGAAGACTCAGGTGATGGTTAGCAATTTTTAGCAATGAAGTGTTTTTTATAATTAAGGTATGAGCATTGCTTTTAAGATAGTGTTATTGCACAGATAATAGACAATACTTTATAGTGTAAAAGTAACTTTTATAGGCACTGGGAAACCAAAATATTTGTTTGACTCATTTCATTGCAACATATTCTTCATTGCTGTGGCCTAGAACTGAACTTGCAGTATCTCTGAGGCATGTCTGTATATATTATATGTGATAAATAAATATCATATACAGTAAAACTAAAGTAATTATACACATGCACACACACACATTTAGAGTAGATGGAGAAATCAAAAGCTTTACAGGCAAGCAACAGCTAAGATAATTCAACACAACCAAACCAGCTTTACAATAAATGCATGTGGATATTCAGTTTTCTATTCTACTCCACTGGTTTGTATATCTGTCTTTAAGCTGCTATCACATAGAATTTTGATTACTATAACTTTGTACTATGTTTTGAAGTCAGGATGTGTAATACTTCCAATTTGCTCTTCATTTTCAAGAATGTTTTGGCTTTTCTCGGGGCTGCTGTGGACTGAGCTTTGAGTACTCTCAAATTCATATGTTGAAACTTAATGCTCAATGTGATGGTATTAACAGGTGAGGCGTTTGGGAGGTATTTAAGTCATAAGTTAAGTCATTTAACTCAAATTCAATATGAATTTAAGTAATATTTAAGTCATAACCTTCTTGGGTAGGATTGATATCTTATGAAAGAGACCACACAAGAGGTCCTGAGTTCCCTTCCATCACATGAAAGCATAGGAAAAGATGGAAATCTAGAGTAACAGGTTCCATTCCAGGCCTACTGAGTCAGAGTGGGCCTGCATTAAAATGTACACTTTCATGAAGATTCCGAAGGTGATTTTTCTATATACTGTTCTGGGACAACTTTTCTCACCTTTATTTTTATCGGGTTTTTAACAATCATATCTATCTCTAGTAAAAATATGTATTAAAAAATTCTCTCTCATCTAAACTCAAATACCATCAAGTGACTCTTTGTTTCATACCTTCATTAAGAATCATTGCTGTCAATATTCTATTTTTAGTTTCACCAGCTCTTTGCATTTAGAAGATTTAAGAGATATTTTAGTAGTACAAGTATTTTTTTCTGTTGACTTTCAGTCAGTTCAGTTCAGTCACTCAGTAGTATCCGACTCTTTGTGACCCCATGAATCGCAGCACGCCAGGCCTCCCTGTCCATCATCAACTCCCAGAGTTTACTCAAACTCATGTCCATCGAATCGGTGATGCCATCCAGCCATCTCATTCTCTGTCGTCCCCTTCTCCTCCTGCCCCCAATCCCTCCCAGCATCAGGGTCTTTTCCAATGAGTCAACTCTTCACATGAGTCAGCTTGAAATTCCCTAATGTCTTCAAAAACTATTTTATTGAAAAGGTATGGCCTTGGAGATTGTACTTAGTTGAATTCGCTTATTGAACCTGCTAGTCACTATCTCTGAGGATCTGGGAGAGTTGTTTAATGCCAAGAACTCGTCATTGGACTATGATGAAGACTAGGTGGTAGAGACTATTTAAATCTTATATGCTGTGCTTTCCTTATATTAACCTGATAAATTTAAGCTGACACCCCATGTTTCTACCTGCTTTCCATTAAGCAGAAAAAAGTATAACTCTTATAGGAGCCTGTCAATTGCCCTATTCCAATTCTTCCTTCTTCCAGAATAGTAGAATCTGTGATTCTATGTGAGTATGTAGTTGCCTAGACTAAAGACTGTTTCCAAGCTTTCTTGAATGTGGTCGTGTGGAAAAAGTAGAAGCACTATATATATAAGGACAACAGTTTCCTTAAGACAAATGACATTGCTCATCATTTTTTTTTTCCTTACTTATTATTTGGAGTGTGGATATGTTAAGTGAGCCTACAGCAGGCATCTTCAATCATAAGTTGTAAAGTTCATAATGAAAATAACAGAAAAACAAGATGAAAAGAACTGGATTTCTAGACATAAGTGGCTTTCATATCAACCCTGGGTCAGTCAGATAAAGCTGTTAATGCATTCCCTGGTGGCTCAGGTGGTAGAGTGTCTGCCTACAAACGTGGGAAACCCAGGTACAATCCCTGAGTCAGGAAGATCTCCTGGAGAAGGAAGTGGCAACCCACTCCAGTATTCTTGCCTGGAAAATCTCGTGGACGGATGAACCTGGTAGGCTACAGTCCATGGGGTCACAAAGAGTCGGACACAACTGAGTGACTTCACCTCACTAAGTTATTAATATTTTATATTTTTGATTATTCAGAGCTGACATTAGTCGTAACTATTACAAGCACTTAAATAATAACACATAAAAGAACAAGTAAGATAGTAAATGAGTCAAGAAAATATAGTTTCAAATCATAGCTCAACTTTTATGTTGAATGACAATATATTTAAGCATTATGTGCTTCAACTTACACTGTTTAAAGCAAAAATAATAAAAATGATAATAGTAATTAGAATAATAAGGTATACCCTGTATAAATGTAGGAATTAAATGAGATAAATCACATTCAGAGTCTAGAACAGGAGTCGGTAAATTAAGGCCCAAACTCCATATGTGGCCTGTAGGTCATGTCCTGCCCTCTGTTTGTTTCTGTGAGTAAATTTTAGTTCAAACACAACCACTTCATTTGTTTATGTATTGGTTTCTTTACTTTCATGCTAGAATGGCAGAGTTACATAGTTGCAGCAAATACTTTATGGCCACAGAACCTAAAGTATTTATTATTTGGCCCTTTGCAGAAAAAGCTTATATACCCCTGATTGAGGACACAGAAACTGATCATTTGATTATACATTTTCTCTTTGAAACCTTTATAGTAAGCTATCACCTTGCCTGGAAAATGAATATATCACTAATCAACACTCAATTATGCACATGCTTAGCTGTGCCTTTTGAGTGATAGATATAAGATTTTATTAATCCAACAGTATTTATTGACCTTTGAGGCCTATGGCATCTATCTACTGAAGGCTACTTTTAGTCTATAGCATCAGAGTGGAGAATGACAGATTGGTCAATACCATATGAAACCCTTAATTCATCAATTACGATTATGGGTTAGAAAGCCAGCCTGCATATAAGTCCTTTCCCAACCAATGCAAGATTCTTCTCCTTATGGCATGCAATACACTAACACTTACATATTAGAAGGCTGCCAGGAGTAATCAATTGCTTTAAACTCAATTGAACTGATATACCTCAGGCACTAAAAATCAATGATTCAAATGAAAGAAGTATCCTGCAAAAATAACTTGTGGAAATGTTAAAAAAAATCCAGCTCCTTCTTAAACAGCTAATGCATCAATGGATTTGAAGGAATCCTATTTGCCTTTATGAGAAACCACTGTAGTGTTTCCCATGTATCATGCTCTGATTTTTCTTAATTAATTAATTTTTTATTGAAGGATAATTGCTTTACAGAATTTTGCTGTTTTCTGTCAAACCTCAACATGAATCACCCATACGTGTACATACATCCCCTCCCTTTTGAAACTGCCTCCCATCTGCCTCCCATCCCACCCCTTTAGGTTGATATAGAGCCCCTGTTTGAGTTTCCTGAGCCACACAACAAATTCACATTGGCTATCAATTTTACATATGGTAATGTAAGTTTCCATGTTATGCTTTCCATACATCTCACCCTCTCTTCCCTTCTCCCCAGGTCCACAAGTATATCCTCTATGTCTGTTTCTCCATTGTCACCCTGTAAATAAATTATTCAGTACCATTTTGCTAGATTCTGTATATATGTTCTAGAATACGGTATTACTCTTTCTCTTTCTGACTCACTTCACTCTGTATAATAGGTTTTAGGTTCATCTACCTCTTTAGAATTGACTCAAATGTGCTGCTTTTATGGTTGAGTAATATTCCATTGTGCATATATGACACCACTATCCATTCATCTGTCAATGGACATCTAGGATGCTTCCATGTTCTAGCTATTGTAAATAGTGCTACAATGAACAATGGGATACTTGTGTCTTTTTCAATTTTGGTTTCTTCAGAGTATATACCTAGGGGTGGGATTACTGGGTCATATGGTGGTTTTATTCCTAGTGTTTTAAGGAATCTCCATACCATTTTCCATAGTGGCTGTATCAATCTACATTCCCACCAACAGTGCAAGAGTGTTCCCTTTTCTCCACACTCTCCAGCATTTATTGTTTGTAGATTTTTTGATGATGGTCATTCTGACCAGTGTGAGGTGGTATCTCATTGTAGTTTTGATTTGCATTTCTCTAATAATGAGCAATGTTGAGCACCTTTTCATCTGTTTGTTACTTATCTGTATGTCTTCTTCAGAGAAATGTTTGTTTAGGTATTTTTCCCACTTTTTGATTGGATTGTTTGTTTTTCTGGTATTGAGTTGTATGAGCTGCCTGTATATTTTGGAAATTAATCCTTTGTCAGTTGTTTCATTTGCTATTATTTTCTCCTATGCTGAGGGTTGTCTTTTCACCTTGCTTATAGTTTCCTTTGCTGTGCAAAAGCTTATAAGTTTAATCAGGTCCCACTTATTTACATTTGTTTTTATTTGCATTACTCTAGGAGGTGAGCCATAAAGGATCTTGGTTTGCTTTATGTCATCAAATGTTCTGCCTATGCTTTTTCTAAGAGTTTTATAGTTTCTGGTCTTGCATTTAGGTCTTTAATCCATTTCAAGTTTATCTTTCTGTATGGTGTCAGGAAATGTTCTGATTTCATTCTTTTACATTGTGGCTGTCCAGTTTTCTCAGCATCACTTATTGAAGAGGCTGTCTTTGCCCCATTGTATATTCTTGCCTCCTTTGTAAAAAATAAGGTACCTATAGGTGCATGGGTTTATTTCTGGGTTTTCTGTCTTGTTCCATTGATCTATATTTCTGTTTTTTTTTTTTGTGTGTGTGTGTGTGTGCCAGTACCTTACTGTCTTGATAACTGTAGCTTTGTAGTATAACCTGAAGTCAGGAGGCTTGATTCCTCCAGCTCCATTCTTCTTTCTCAAGACTGCTTTGGCTATTCAGGGTCTTTTGCATTTCCATACGAATTGTGAAAATTTTTGTTCTAGTTCTGTGAAAAATGCCATTAGTAATTTGATAAGGATTGCATTAAATCTGTAGATTGCATTTGATAGTATAGTCATTTTCACAATATTGATTCTTCCTACCCAGTAACATGTAATATCTCTCCATCTGTTTATGTCATCTTTGATTTCTTTCATTAGTATCTTATACTTTTCTGTGTACAGTGCTTTCATCTCCTTAGGGAAGTTTATTTCTAGATATTTAATTCTTTTTGTTGCATTGGTGAATGGGATTGATTCCTTAATTGTTCTTTCTGATTTTTCATTGTTAGTATATAGAAATGCAAGTGATTTCTGCATATTGATTTTGTATCCTGCAACTTTGCTAAATTCACTGATTAGCTCTACTAATTTTCTGATACCATTCTTAGGGTTTTCTATGTACAGTATCATGTCATCTGCAGTGAGAGCTTTACTTCTTCTTTTCCAAACTGTATTCCTTTATTTTTTCTTCTCTGATGGCTGTAGCTAGGACTTCCAGAACTATGTTGAACAACAGTGGTGAAAGTGGATACCCTTGTCTTTTTCCTGATCTTAGGGGGAATGTTTTTAGTTTTTCACCATTGAGAATAAAGTTTGCTAAAGGCCTTTACTATGTTGAGGTAGGTTCCTTCTATGCCCATTTTTTTTGAAGAGTTTTAATCATAAATAGGTGATGAATTTGGTCAAAGACTTTTTCTGCATCTATTAAGATGACCATTTGGTTTCATCTTTTAAATTTGTTAATTTGGTATATCACATTGATCTGTGTATATTGAAGAATCCTTGCATCCCTGGAATAAACTCAACTTGATCATGGTGTATGAGATTTTTGATGTGTTGCTGAATTCTGTTTGCTAAAACTTTGTTGAGGATTTTTGCATCTATGTTCCACAATGATATTGGCCTGTAGGTTTCTTTTTTGTGTTGTCTGTGTCTGGTTTTGGTATCATGGTGATGGTGGCCTCATAGAATGAGTTTGGAAGTGTTCTTTCCTCTGCAATTTTTTGAAAGAGTTTTAGAAGTATAGGCATTAGCTCTTCTCTAAATGTTTGATAGAATTCTCCTGTGAAGCCATCTGGTCCTGGGCTTTTGCTTTTGGGGAGATTTTTGATCACAGCTTCAATTTCAATGCTTGTAATTGGGTTGTTCATAATTTCTATTTCTTCCTGGTTCAGTCTTGGAAGATTGAACTTTTCTAAGAATCTATCCATTTCTTCCAGGTTATCCATTTTATTGCTATTAAAGTTGTTCATAATAGTCTTTTATAATCCTTTGTATTTCTGCATTGTCCATTGTAACTTCTCCTTTTTCATTTCTAACTTTGTTGATTTGATTCTTCTCTGTTTTTTTTTCCCCCCCTTGATGAGTCTGACTAAGGGTTTGTCAATTTTGTTTATCTTCTCAAAGAAACAGCTTTTAGTTTTATTAATCTTTACTAGTGTTTCTTTTATTCCTTTTTCAATTATTTCGGCTCGGATCTTTATGATTTCTTTCCCTCTATAATTTTTTTTTTCTTCTTTCTTTCCAGTTGCTTTAGATGTAAACTTAGGCTGTCAATTCAATGTTTTTCTTGTTTCTTGAGGTAGGATTGTATTTCTATAAACTTCCCTCTTACAACTGCTTTCACTGCATTCCATAAGTTTTGAGTTGTTGTGCTTTCATCATCATTTGTTTCCAGAATTTTTTTTTTTTTTATTTCCCCTTTGATTTCTTCAGTAACCTATGGGTCATTTGGAACCGTGTTGTTTAATCTCCATGTGTTTGTGTTTATTACAGTTTTTTGGTTTTTTTTTTTTCCTCCTTGTAATTGATATCTAATCTCAGCATTGTGGTCAGAGAAGATGCTTGATACAATTTCAATTTTCTTAAATTTACTGAGGTTTGATTTGTGACCAAAGTTGTAGTCTATCCTGGAGAATGTCCCATGATCACTTGAGAAGAAAGTATATTCTTCTGCATTTGGATGGAATGTCCTGAAGATGTCAATGAAATCCAGCTCATCTAATGTATCATTTAAGAGTTGTGTTTCCTTATTAATTTTCTGTTTTGATGATCTGTCCATTGGTGTGAATGTGGTGTTAAAGTCTCCTTCTATTATTGTGTTACTGTCAATTTCTCCTTTTGTGTCTGTTAGTGTTTGTCTTATGTATTGAGGTGCATCTATGTTGGGTGCATAGATATTCAAAATTGTTATGTCTTCCTCTTGGATTGATCTCTTGATCATTATGTAGTGTTCTTCCTTATATCTTGTAATCTTTATTTTAAGGTATTTTTTTCTGATATGAAGATTGCTACTTCAGCTTTCTTTTGCTTCCCATTTGCATGGAATATGTTTTTTCATTCTCTCACTTTCAGTTTATATGTGTCTTGAGGTCTGAAGTGGGTTTCTTGTAGACAGCATATATATGGGTCTTGCTTTTGTATCCATTCAGCTAGTCTTTGTCTTTTGCTTGGAGCATTTAATCCTTTGACATTTAAATTAATTATTGCTATATTATGTTCCCATTGTCATGCTCTGATTTTGATTGCAAAACTTTCCAGGTTGATTAAAGTGAGTCTATCAGTCATTACAATAGTACTTTTAAACTAGAATCAGACTTTGTTCCCCAAGAAATATTTCCAGACAATGCGGCATTTCTCATTAAACTGTGTAAGCACTTAAGTTGAGGCTTAGCTCTTTAATGAACTTCTGCTCCCTCCTAAATTCAAGGTATTTATTAGATGTCTAAATTAATCATATTTTCCTCCCTTAAGGATTTAGAATTGTTGATGCATTGTCATAATAGGCTTTTCAGTGTGCCTGTCTGTATAATTCAAAGTTTGTTTTTGCAAGACTGAATGCTAGTTCCTCAGTCACGTCCAACTCTTTGCAACCCCCTGGACTGTAGCCTTCCAGGTTCCTCTGTCTATGAAATTCTCCAGGTAAGAATAGTGGAGTGGGTTGCCCTTCCCTTCTCAGGGAATCTGCCTGACTGAAGGATCAAACACAGTTCAATTTAACTTGATTCAATAAGCATTTATTTTGTTCAACATATGACAAAATATTTTGCCACTTTCAGATATAGGTTTAAATTACTGATGGTTTCTCCTCTCATATAGATAAAAATGCAATGTTGTTGAGATTATATGTGGTTAAAGGAGGGAAGGGCAACCCATTTCAGTATTCCAGCCTGGAGAATCCTCATGGACAGAGGAGCCTGGCAGGATACAGTCCATGGGATGGCAAAGAGTTAGACATGACTGAGCAACTAAGCAGAGCACACAGAAAATTTGAAGAATGAACATAGGTAAACAGTAAAATAACTGAAATGAAAATACATTCAGTTCAGTTGCTCAGTGGTGTCCAACTCTTTTTGAACCCTCGGACTACAGCATGGCAGGCCTCCCTGTCCATAACCAACTCCAAGAGCTTGCTCAAACTTATATCCATTGAGTTGGTGATACCATCCAACAATCTCATTCTCTGTCATCCCCTTCTTCTCCTGCCTTCAATCTTTCCTAACATCAGGGTCTTTTCCAATAAATCACTTCTTTGCATCAGGTGGCCAAAGTATTGGAGCATCACCTTCATCTTCAGTCCTTCTAATGAATATTCAAGGCTGATTTCCTTTAGGATTGACTGGTTTGACCTCCTTGAAGTCCAAGGGACTCTCAAGAGTGTTCATCACCACAGTTCAAAAGCATCAATTCTTCGGCGTTCAGCTTTCTTTATGGTCCAACTCTCACATACATACATGACTACTTGAAAAACCATAGCTTGGACAAGATGGGCGTTTGTTAGCAAAGTAGTGTGGCTGCTTTTTAATATGCTGTCTAGGTTGGAAATAACTTTTCTTCCAAGGAACAAGTGTCTTTTAATTTCATGGCTGTAGTCACCATCTACAGTGATTTTGGGGCCCAAAGAAAGGAAGTCTGTCACTGTTTCCATGGTTTCCCGATTGATTTGCCTTGAATTGATGGGACCAGATGCCATGATCTTCGTTTTTTGACTGTTGCGATGTAAGCCAACTTTTTCCCTCTCCTCTTTCAATTTCATCAAGAGGCTCTTTAGTCCCTCTTTGCTTTCTGACATAAGGGAGGTGTCATCTACTAAACTGAGGTTATTGATATTTATATTTCTCCCACCAATCTTAATTCAAGCTTGTGCTTCTTCCAGCCCAGCATTTTGCATGATGTACACTGCATATGAGTTAAACAAGCAGGGTGACAATATGCAGCCTTGATGTACTACTTTCCCAATTTGGAGCCATTCCATTGTTCCATGTCCAGCTCAAACTGTTGCTTCTGACCTGCATACAGATTTCTCAGGAAGCAGGCAAGGTGCTCTGGTATTCCCATCTCTTTATTTTACACAGTTTATTGTGATTCACACAGTCAAAGTCATTGGTGTAGTCAACAAAGCAGAAGTAAATGTTTTCTGGAACTTACTTGCTTTTTCGATGATCCAACAGATGTTGACAATGTGCTATCTGGTTCCTCTGCATTTTCTAAATCCAGCTTGAACATATGGGATTTCTCAGTTCATGAACTGTTGAAGCCAGTCTTGGAGAATTTTGAGCATTACTTTGCTAGCGTGTGAGATGAATTCAATCGTATGATAGTAGAGGATTCTTTGGCATTTCCTTTCTTTGGGATTGGAATGAAAACTGGCCTTTCCAGACCTGTGCCCTCTGTTGAGTTTTCCAAATTTGCTGTTATATTGAGTGCAGCACTTTCACAGCATCATCTTTTAGGATTTGAAATAGCTCAACTGGAATTTCATCACCTCCACTAGCTTTGTTCGTAGTGATGCTTCCTAAGACCCACTTTACTTCACATTCCAGGATATCTGGCTTTAGTCCAGTGGTCACACCATCGTGATTATCTGGGTCATGAAGATCTTTTTTGTATAGTTCTTCTGTTTATTCTTGCTACCTCTTCTTAATGTATTCTGCTTCTGTTAGGTCCATACCATTTCTTTATGTGCCCATCTTTGCCTGAAATATTCCCTTGGTATCTCTAAATTTCCTGAAGAGATATCTAGTCTTTCCCATTCTATTGTTTCCCTCTATTTCTTTTTGTTGATCACCGAGGAAGGCTTTCTTATCTCTCCTGCTATTCTTTGGAACTCTACATTCATATGGGTATATCTTTCCTTTTTTTCTTTTCCTTTCACTTGTCTTGTTTTTTCAGCTATTTGTAAGGTGTCCTCAAACAACCATTTTGCCTTTTTCCATTTCTTTTTCTTGGGAATGGTCTTAATCAGTCTCCTGTATGATGTCACAAGCCTCCATCCATAGTTCTTCAGGCTCTTAGTCTATCAGGTCTAGTCCTTTGAATCTATTTGTCACTTCCACTGTATTATCATAATTCAGTTTAGTTCAGTCACTCAGTCATGTCCAATTCTTTGTGACCCCATGGACTGCAGCACGCCAGGCTTCCTTCTCCATCACCAACTCCCAATGCTTACTCAAACTCATGTCCATTGAGTTGGTGATGCCATCCAGCAATCTCATCCTCTGTCATCCCCTTTGATTTGATTTAGGTCATATCTTAATAATCTAGTTGTTTTCCCTACTTTCTTCAGTTCAAGTCTGAGCCACAGGCAGCTCCTAGTTTTGTTTTTGCTGGCTGTATAGAGCTTCTCCATCTTTGGATGCAACAATATAATCAATCTCATGTTGATATTGACCATCTGGTGAGAGAAGGCTCTACACATGTGTTGTTAGAAGAGGGTGTTTGCTATGACCAGTGCATTCTCTTGGCAAAAATGTTAGCCTTTGCCCTGCTTCGTTTTGAATTCCGAGCCCAAATTTCCTGTTATTCCAGGTATCTTTTGACTTCCTACTTTTCATACATTAGAAGGAATCAATAGTAGAGTAAATGAGGCAGAAGAATGAGTAAGTGGTCTGTAAGACAGAGTGGTGGAAACCCCTACCACTGAACAGAGTAAAGAAAAAAAAAAGAGGGAGAGAGAGAAGAATGTAAATAAATGAATATTGTCTCTGAGACCACTGGGTCAACATTAGGTGCACCAACATTCACATTATTGGCATCTCACAAATACAAAAAAAAAAAAAAAAAAAAGATAGAGAAAGGAACTGAGAAAATATTTGAAGATATTACAGTTGGAAACTTCCATAACATAAGGAACACTAACTCGTGTCCAAAAATGTAGAGAATCCCATACAGGATGTACCCAAGGAGGAACATGCCAAGACACATATTAATCAAACTGATAAAAATTAAAGAGAAAGTAAAAAAAATATTTAAAGCAACAAGGGAAGAGCAACAAATAACATATAAAGGAATCCCCATACAGTTATCAGCTGATTTCTTAATGTGCTTGAAGGGAATAGCACAATATATTTTAAGTAATGAAAGGGAAAAACCTACAACCAAGAATACTCTACCTAGCAAGACTCTCATTCAAATTTGACAGAAAAATCAAAAGCTTTATAGACAAGCAATAGCTAAAAGCATTCAGCACCACCAAATCAGCTTTATAATAAATGCTAAAGGACCCTCCTGAAGGGGGAAAGAGACAAGCAACTTAAAACACCCTTGTACATATGTTGTTGTTGTTCAGTCGCTATGTTATGTCCAGGTCTTTGCAACTCCATGAACTTCAGCACACCAAGCTTCCCTGCCCTTCACTATCATTTGGATTTTGCTCAAATTCATGTCCATTGAGTTGGTGATGCTATCCAACCATCATATCCTCTGCTTCCCTCTTCTCCTTTTGCCTTCAATCTTTCCCAGCAACAGGGTCTTTATAGTGAGTTGGCTTTTCAGATCAGCTGGCCAAAATACTGAAGCTTCAGCTTCAGCAACATTCCTTCCAATGAATATTTAGGGTCGATTCCCTTTAGGATTGACTGGTGTGACCTCCTTGCAGTCCAAGGGACTGTCAAGCGTCTTCTCCAGCATGACAATTTGAAAACATCAATTCTTCGGTGTTCAACCTTTTTAATTGTCCAGCTCTCATATCTGTATATAAATACTGCAAAAATCATAGCTTTGACTAGATGGACCTTTGTTGGCAAAATGATGTTTCTGCTCTCTAGGTTTTTCTTATCTTTCCTTCTAAGAAGCAAATATCTGTTAATATCACAGCTGCAGTCACTGTCTGCAGTGATTTTGGAGCCCAAGAAAATAAAATTTGTCACTGCTTCCACTTTTTCCCCATCTATTTGCCATGAAGTGATAGGACCTCTAGTTGAGAGTGAAAGAAGAGAGTGGAAAAGCTAGCTTAAAATTTAACATTAAAACAAGCAAACAAATAACTTAGATCATGGCATCTGGTACCATTACTTCAATAAGTGGTGCTGAAAAAGTATGACAGCTACATGTAAAAGAATGAAACTAGAACATTCTCTAACACTATAAACAAAAATAAACTAGCTGAAGGGCTCAATTTTGGTAGATAAGTCACTCCAGTGTGCACACGGGGAACATTTCTTCCTCTCAATCTGGGCTTTTCCTTTATGGGACAAGCTAATTTGCTTGGGTACCCATTTGTAGAGGGGAGGTATTGTTGAACTCTACCCTGAGCCAATTCATTTGGAACTAGTCTTTGTGGGGCAAGCCCACCCTAGTTGGAATTAGCTCATTTGTAGGGTAAATGTATTTACCTGATTTAGCTACTGGTCCAGTTGGAACCAGTTAATTTGGGAGCTGGTTCTTGTGGGGGTGGTTAACGTAGCTGGAACTAGTTCATTTGTTTTATAGGGTAAATTTATTTATCCTATCAGGGAATCAGTTCATCTGTATGCATCAGTGTTGGAATCTGTGCTGTTCTTGTCGGAATTTGTCTGTATTTCTTTTGTTTTGGTGTTATATAGCTTATAAAAATGGGAAATATTTCATCTCCCATTCATTCCTGAGAAGGAAATGGCAACCGACTCTAGTGTTCTTGCCTAAAGAATTTCATGACAGAGGAGCCTGATGGGCTATAGCCTATGAGATCACAAAGAGTCAGACATGACTGAGTGACTAACACTTACACTTCCTTACTTAAATCCAAAAGGGATTAAAGACCTAAGCATAAGATTGGATACTGTAAAATGCTCAGAGAAATATATAGGCAGAACACTCTCTGACATAAATCACAGGAAGCCCTTTTTTGAAGTAACTCTGAAAGTAGTGAAAATAAAAACAAATATAAACAAATAAGACTTAATTAAGCTTAAAAGGTACTGCACAGCAAGGAAAGGAAAGTGAAGTGGCTCAGTCGTGTCCGACTCTTTGCGAACACATGGACTGTAGCCTACCAGTCTCCTCCACCCATGGGATTTTCCAGGCAAGTGTCCTGGAATGGGTTGCCATTTCCTTCTCCAGGGGATCTTCCCAACCCAGGGATCAAACCCGGGCCTCCCACATTGCAGGCAGACACTTTACCATTGAGCCACCAGGGAATGGAGACCATAAACAAAATAAAAAGAAAACTCACAGAATGGGACAGCATATTTGCAAATGAAGAGATCCACAAGGGATTGATCTCCAAAATATACAAACAGCTCATGCAACTCAATATTGGATAAATGAACAAGTCAATTAAAAAAAAAAATGATGAAGGATCCAAACAGACATTTCTCCAAAGAAAACTATAGATGGCCAAAAAACACATAAAAAGATGCTCAGCATCACTAAATATTAGAAGAATGCAAATCAGAACTATAAGAGGTATCACATCACACCACTTAGACTAGTCGTCATCAAAAAATCTACAAACAATAAAATCTGGAGATGGTGTGGAGAAAAGGGAACCCTCCTACACTGGTGGGAATGTAAAATAGTATAGTCACTATGCAAAACAATATGGAGAGTCCTAAAAAAAACTAATAGGAAAACGAGTATGTCAAGGCTGTATATTGTCACCCTGATTATTTAACTTATATGTAGAGTACATCATGAGAAACGCTGGGTTGGGGGAAGCACAAGCTGGAATCAAGATTGCCGGGAGAAATATCAATAACCTCAGATAAGCAGATGACACCACCCTTAATGGTAGAAAGTGAAGAAGAACGAAAGAGGCTCTTGATGAGGATGAAAGAGGCTCTTGATGAAGATGAAAGAGGAGAGTGAAAAAGTTGGCTTAAAGCTCAACATTCAGAAAACTAAGATCATGACAATCAGTCCCATCACTTCATGGCAAATAGACAGGGAAACAATGGAAACAGTGGCTGACTTTATTTTTCTGGGCTCCAAAATCACTGCAGATGGTGATTTCAGCCATGAAATTAAAAGATGCTTACTCCTTGGAAGGGAAGTTATGACCAACCTAGACAGCATATTAAAAAGCAGAGACATTACTTTGCCAACAAAGGTCCATCTAGTCAAGGCTATGGTTTTTCCAGTGATCATGTATTGATGTGAGAGTTGGACTATAAACAAAGCTGAGCACCAAAGAATTGATGCTTTTGAACTGTGGTGTTGGAGAAGACTCTTGAGAGTCCCTTGGACTGCAGGGAGATCCAACCAGTCCATCCTGAAGGAGATCAGTCCTGGGTGTTCATTGGAAGGACTGATGTTGAAGCTGAAACTCCAATACTTTGGCCACCTGATGCGAAGAGTTGACTCATTGGAAAAGACCCTGATGTTGGGAAAGATTGAGGGCAGGAGAAGAAGGGGACGACAGAGGATGAGATGGTTGGATGGCATCATCAACTTGATGGACATGGGTTTGGGTGGATTCCAGGTGTTGGTGATGGACAGGGAGGCCTGGTGTGCTGCGGTTCATGGGGTCGCAAAGAGTCGGACACGACTGAGCAACTGAACTGAACTGAACTGAAAAAAACTAAAAATAGAGCTATCATATAATCAATCAATCCCATTACTGGCCATATATCTGTGGGGTGGGGGTGGGGGGAAACAACATTATTTGAAAGGATACAGACACTCCAGTGTTCATTGCAGCACTATTTACAATAGCCCAGGACATGCTGCTGCTGCTAAGTTGCTTCAGTTGTGTCCGACTCTGTGCGACCCCATAGATGGCAGCCCACCAGGCTCCCCCGTCCCTGGGATTCTCCAGGCAAGAACACTGGAGTGGGTTGCCATTTCCTTCTCCAATGCATGAAAGTGAAAAGTGAAAGTGAAGTCGCTCAGTCGTGTCTGACTCTTAGTGACCCCATGAACTGAAGCCTACCAGGCTCCTCCATCCATGGGATGTTCCAGGCAAGAGTACTGGAGTGGGATGCCATTGCCTTCTCCAAGCCAGGACATGGATGCAACCTAAATGTCCATTGACGGAGGAATGGATAAAGAGGATGTGGTGCATATATGCAATGGAATATTAGCCCTAAAAATAAAATAATGCCATTTGCAGTGACATGGATGCCTAGAGCTTGTTATACTGACTGAAGTTAAGTCAGACCAAGACAGATACCATATGGTATTTCTTATATGTCAAATCTAAAAATAACTGTCTAAATTAACCTATTTACAAAAGAGAAATTGAGTCACAGATTTAGAGCATAAACTTACAGTTATCAAGGAGGAAGGGGGAAGGACAAATTAGGAGATTGGGATTGACAATGTGCACACTACTATATAAAAAATGGATGACTGATGGGAACTTACTGTATAGCATGGGAACTCTATTCTATCATAATCTGTAATGATCTATATAGGAATAGAATCTAAAAAAGAGTGTGATGTATATGTATGACTGACTCACTTTGCTATACAGCAGAGACTAACACAGTTTTGTAAATGAAACATGCTCCAATAAAAATTGCTTAAAAAAAAGAGTATGGAAAAAATGCATTGTGCTTAAGAAAGAAAATTTAAGGTATTATACTTACCCGTTCCAGTTAAGATTAATAATGATGGCACATGTTAGAAGTTTGGCATTTGGTTGGCCTTTGATTAATATGGGTTCACTTTTCTACTTTGAATGTATCTAGAGGCATGGAAGAAAGAGTGATTCCAAGGTAGAGAATGTTAATAAAAATCAAATTTTAAAATAGATGCAGCTTTTATAGGCAGAAACAGTTCATTCCTGGAAGCCAAAAAGTGTGAAGGTAAGGCTTTTGAGGATACAGGCCAGGCTTTTCGATCTGGACATGTTTGTGAAATAGTGAAGTAGGATACAGGACTGGTTAGTTTTGGGAAGGACTTCCCTTGTGGCTCAGCTGGTAAAGAATCCACCTGCAATGTGGGAGACCTGGGTTTGATCCCTGGGTTGGGAAAATCCCCTGGAGAAGGGAAAGGCTAACCACTCCAGTACTCTACCCTAGAGAATTCCATGGACTGTACAGTCCACGGGGTCGCAAACAGACATGACTGAGTGGCTTAAAAAAAAGAAAAAAAAAAAAGTTTTGTGAAAAGATATGGGTTAATTGAAAGGAAAGTGTAGTGAAATACCATATTATTGTGATTAGAAAAATTAATGGAATATAGTTACACTTCAATAAATGTTTGATGAATGAATTTTGATATATATATTTCTACCCTAGTTCATTGTGTCAGTTATTACTAGTGAGATGGCAACAGGTTCTATTCTTTGCAAAATATTTATGTTAGTGCAATGAGGTAGGCAAATTACTGAATGTCGGTCTAGTAAAATGCTATATAGGTGACTCTACTTCCCTGGCATGACTAATTTAATTTCAATTGAAAAATAGAACCTGGGTTATAAACACACAGACTCACAACCACAGACATACACACACCGTGCAGCAATGTCCTTCAAAGAAAAAATAATACTTATGACAGTGCTACTGTTATCTTCTTGCCATTTTCTGCCACTTTTTAAAATTTTAGTCTTTACTTTCCCAAATAAGTATATGCCTCCCAATGTGACAGTTGTGCTAGAAGCAAAGGACACCTGTCATTCTTCCCAAGTGAATCCTGGAGTAATGAAAATGGTGTGGTTAGAAAAAGGGGAACCAAATGTAGAGTGTAGAACTAAATGGAGAGCATAAAATTTCAGTGAAATCTCCAGTTTCGAAACCTCCAGCCACCATCTCAAGAAGGATCTTATCTCTAAATACATTATTTTCCCTAATTTCTTATTTTCCTGTAGTGATGATTCATAAACAATTAAAAATAATTTTCAAAGTAAATGACTTGTATGTTTATTTTGATGGAACTAAAGAAGAGAAAGAACTGTGAAAATTTACTTGGAAATCCAAAGCCAAGCTTAAAAGGTACATAAAATCTGGTAGGAGACAGACAAAGCCAGCATTATAACCTAAAGATATGTGAAGCAGCTTTTGTGAGAGGGTTACATTGATCCAAGCAGTAAATATCAGTAGATAAATCTACAGAATCCCTAGTGCCCCTATTTTTTAAAGCTAATTTTCAATATTATCATAATGTAGCAAAGGCAGATAGTGACCTCAGTGGGAGGAATAGGGTTTGACTCATTTCTTTATTTCTCTTCTGGCTATGTGACTTAGGACAACTCATGCAACATCTCTGGTAGTATTGGAATAAATTATTTTCAAGAGCTATTCTTGCTCTAAAATGCTCCTTGATGCTAGGAAATGGATTACTGGAATCAGAGACACAAAAGCAAAGACAATCTTAATCATGATGCAAACAAGATGCAGCAGTGAGAGACATTGGAATTTCACAATAAGTCCCTTTCCTCTGATAAGGAGACTAATGAGCAGTGAAATGACCAATTGCAAGCAACAGATGGAAAACAGGGGAAAAAATTCTGAAAAAGTCCATTACTTGGATAATCATCTCCTGAATAATTCAGTGATGACTGAATTGCTTTTCTCATTGCCCAAATATTTAGCAAACTTCATTGATGTTACTCCTATGACTCTCCTGAGGGCACTTTCATCAAAACAAATGCTCTTCCCTAACAATTCAATGGTAAGAAAAGAACAAATGAGGCTTTCCCCATTTGCCATTCATTGGTGACTTTGAGCCCAGCTAGGTTTTCCTTGTCTCTTTTTCAAAGGATTATATCCAGTCTGAGACTTCCCTGGTGGCTCAGACGGTAAAGCATCTATATCCAGTCCATCCTCCCTATCAATCCTTTTGTCCATGCCACAGTACCCTTCTCCTAGATTTTTGTCCTAATTGTGAATATTCAAATTATTCATTGAAAAATGACCAATATCTCTCTTTAGAGAAAGCTGTGCTGTGCTGTTCTAAGTCGCTTCAGTTCTGTTCCACTCTTTGTGACCCTGTGGATTTTAACCTGTCAGGCTCCTCTGTCCATGGGATTTTCCAGGCAAGAATACTAGAGTGGGTTGCCATGCCCTTCTCCAGGGTATCTACAATCCAAAAATGCATGTTATTGCAAGACCTCCCTTTAGCACATTTCTTTTCAATCCCACCTTTTATATTTCAATAATAAGGAATATTTTTATTCTTCTTACATCCAGATTAGAGTAGTTGCAAAGTTTATGTTCTGGTTTTTTTTAGTAGAAATTTATAGATACTGAAAAAAAAATAGTGAGAGGACACTATGGGGGCAATATATTGACTTACTTGATTTCATGCTTAGAGCACAAGGGATTAACAGAAAACTAAACTTGAATTCCAAACTGGAAAATCCAAATAGACTGTGTTAAAAAAATTTGCATTTTTGCTGAAAGTATAAACACAAAGAAATCATATGCTACTGATGCTTACTACAATTTTCAAAAATGTTATCTTCTTTAAAAAGTTGAGATATGTACATATATGTATATGTATATATATATGTACATATATGTATATATATGTAGATATAGATATATATGAAATGTGAGATGATCAATTTTTCTGATATTCCCAGAAATTAAAAAAAAACTTGTTTGATGTTTCATATGTTACTTGAACTTACAAAGCTGTGAAACACTGTTAAATCTCTGATGTCCAGCAACTTGTTTGTATTTTTTTACATGTATTTTTTTCTACTTGGTTGACACTGAATTAACAGGGAAAAACACAAATTTCCCTTCACAACCAGATTACATTATTCTATTCTGTTCATAACAGCTCACATACCATTATATTCTCTAATGAAAGAGAGAATATACTTTTGTTTTATTTAAAGCTACAGATCTATTCTCACAAGGTATTACATTTGCCCTTCAATAGAGAGAACAGTGGGGTTTCAGTGATTTGTAGAAGAAGCTGACACTATTTTAATGGTCTGAAGTGTCACTGAAATGCAAAAATATGTAAATTTAACAAAGCAATTAGTAGTAAAATGTAAAGAGAAAAAAAGATGCAACTTGTTTACTACTCTACTTCTTCAACTCTGTCACTTAGCAATTTGTATCTATTTATACTACTGTTATTCCTCAAATTTATTGTAACTAAACTTAACAAATTGATGTCTAGGCCTGGGTCTTATTGAATATAACATGCTCAGATAACACATCAGTGCTTGGAAGGTAACAATTCTGTAAATGTTTATGAAATGGATTCTACATTAGTTTCCAATGGTGGCCATAAAAAAAAAAAATAGCACAGATTTGGTGGTTCATAACAACAGAACTGCATTCCATCTTAGTTTGATAGTCAGATGCTTGAAATCACGGTGTCAAAAGAGTGTGTTCCTCCTGGAGGCTCAGAGAGGTAGTTTTATGCTTTTCTTCTAGCTCTCCTGGCTTCCCAGCATGACTTCTCTTGGCTTGCAGATACACCACTCCAGTCTGGTACCATTTTCACATCATCCTCTCCCTTGCGTTTCTGTATGTTCTATTTTGTCTCTTATAAGGGCACTCTATCATTTGATTTAGGACTCACTATAGTCCAGTATGATATCATGTTAAGCTTTACTTTAATTACATCTACAAAGACCCTATTTTCAGATAAGGCTATCTGCAGAGTTTCAAATTTTCATTAAAACATCCCTATGAAATCTAATCTGTAA
The DNA here is from genome assembly GCF_019320065.1 of Cervus canadensis. Taxonomy (NCBI): domain Eukaryota; kingdom Metazoa; phylum Chordata; class Mammalia; order Artiodactyla; family Cervidae; genus Cervus; species Cervus canadensis. Next base: position 25,233,737 of record NC_057415.1, read on the forward strand.
CCAGGAGATAATAATAGCTAGTAACTACTGAGAGCTTTTAGTCAGTTTAACACTACTTCAAGTGTTCTATATGAATTAAATAATTTGTCTCAAATCAACCCTGTGATACAGGTACTAATATCACATTATTCCTATTTTACAGATGAAAAAACTAAAGCAGAGTGGTTTCACAACTTACCCAAGGTTTTATGATTACTTATTAGTAGAGCCAGGCTGTGAACCCAGACATTCTGGCACCAAACCTCACATCCTTAAACACGGCTCAACTACCTCTCAGTTGAAGGGTTAAGCTCAACTAGGAGGACATGGGGCTAGCTAGAGTCTTCTACTTCTGGCTTATCAGGCTACTGCTTTGTTTAATAGGCTGTAGGTTTATTAGTTGAGGGGGGCACAGGCAACCCACTCCAGTATTCTTGCCTGGAGAATCCATGGACAGAGGAACCTGGCAAGCTACAGTGCATGGGGTCACAAAGAGCCAGACACGACTGAGCAATGAAGAACAGCACAGCATAGGCATATTAGGGTTCATCAGAGAAACAGAACCAGTGGGATATCCAGCTGACCCTTGAACAACAAGAGTTTGAGATGCACAGGTCTACTTATACATGGATTTTTTTTTTTCCAATAAATACTGCAGTGCTACATGATCTGTTATTGATTGAATCTGTGAATGCCGAAAGTGCAGCTATGGAAGGCTGACAGTAAAGTTGTCTGCATTTTTCGACTGTGTGTGGGTCAAAGACAAGTGCTGTGTGTAAGTCCTTCAGATAACTTCCATACAAGTTAGAACAAATAATTTTGCCAATAGGTACACTCCATTCTTTCCTATTAAAGCAGGTTTCTTCCCTCCACCCACAAAATTCTTACACTTATGATTCATCCATTTGAGTTTGCTGTCTTCAAGCAGATATTTATTTTCTAAGTGTCACTTAGTATGGCGTATCTCCTAACCTCCTTGTAGCTTTTAAAATCTAATCCTCAGAAGGCAGTCACAAGATGGCAGAGGAATAGGAAGAGGAGACCAGTTTCTCCCTGACAGTTCATCAAAAGGTCATCTGAATGCTGAGCAACTCCCACAAAACAACTTCTGAACGCTGGCAGAGGACACCAGGCACCCAGAAAGGCAGCCCATTCCTTTGGAAAGGAGGTAGGACAAAATATAAAAGACAAAAGAGAGACAAAAGTGTTAGGGGTGGAGACCCATCCTGGGGAGGGAGTTGTGAAAGAGAAGCTTCCAAACAGTAGGAAACCCTCTCACAGGCGGGTCTGTGGGGAGTTTTAGAATCTCAGAGGACAACATAATGGGGAGAGGAAAACACACACACACACACACACACACACACACACACACAGAATAAGCGTGCCTAACTGCAACTGCCAGCAGAGAAGTAGCCCAGACGCTCGTGTCTGCCACCGGTGAGAAGGGGCTGGACAGGGAGGCACAGGCTGCATAATCGTTGCTTAGGGAAAGGACTGGGCCTGAGTGCCATGAGGACAATCTGAGGGAGCTAACATGAGACAGCAACTTGTGGGATCACCACAGAGGAAAAGAGAGAGAGAGAGAGAAAACGCTCCCATGAAAGGCTCTAACCCGCAGCCTGGCCCATGCACAGAACAAAGGATTGAGCAAATACCAAAGGAGAGCCAGCTGGCTGCATACAGGCCCCTCCCCGCTCCTGGAGGTAGAGAGGCAGGCTTGCAACAGCCAGAGCTGGAAGACACGAGGCAACTGCAGTCTCGGCCCCAGAGATTGCATCTTCCACAAACTGTTAGCAGGCTCCCAATTGCTAACCACGTCTTCCTGTGATCCTGGACGGTTGACATCTGCCAGGATGGTCACAGCCTGAGGTCAGCTCCCCAGAGGAGACTCAGGCGCAGCTGAGACAGTGCACTTCGGGAGCACCTGGGAAATGGAGCAGCTGGGACCCCAGAGGTGATTAACACGCACAGCCCGCCTGGGAAGGTGCACTCGCCAAGCCCCTGGTTGTCTGAGCTGCTCAGACCTGGGAAGGGCACAAAAGGCATGTCCAACCGAGTCTGTGCCCTTGTGGAGTACCCAAGAACCTGAACCTGAGAAGCCTAGAGCCCGGAAGAGCACGAAAGGCAGGGCCTGCTTTGGACAGCACACCTGCAGGGCAACCTGGAGGTTGAGAACGGTAGACCCAGAAAACACACGCCACGGCGAACTAGGCAAACCCAGTGTGGTCCATACACCGCGGCCACTCCCTGCACACACCAGTGATATTTGCTCCCTCCCCACAACACAACAAGTGAGCCTAAATAAGTGTCCACCTTCGCCCCCTTGTGTCAGGGCAGACATTAGACAGTGAAGAGACTAGCAAACAGAGGAAGCCAAAATAAACAGAGGGGACTGCTCTGGAAGTGACAGGTGAAGCAGATTAAAACCTGGCGTTAACATTGACTAAGCATTGGAAAAGGCCTATAGACCTTGAGAACAAGTACAAGCTGGAAAAAGGAACTATCTGAAACTGAACTGACCCACACTGCCCACAACAATTCCAGAGAAATTCCTAGATATATTTTTACTATTCTCGCTTTTTAATTTTTATTTATTTATTTATTTATTTATTTTAATTGGAGGCTAATTACTTTACAATACTGTGGTGGTTTTTGCCATATATTCACATGAATCAGCCATGGGTGTACATGTTTTTCCCATCCTGAATCCCCCTCCCATCTCCTTCCCCATGCCATCCCCCAGGGTCAATCCTATTGCACCAACTCTGAGAATGCCATCTCATGCATTGAACCTGCACTGGCAATCTATTTCATATATGATAATATACATGTTTAAATGCTGTTTTCTCAAATCACCCCACCCTCACCTTCTCCCATAGAGTCCAAATGTCTGTTCTTTATGTCTGTGTCTCTTTTGCTATCTCTTATACAGGGTCATCGTTACCATATTTCTAAATTCCATATATATGCTTTAATATACTGTATTGGTGTTTTTCTTTCTGACTTACTTCACTCTGCATAATAGGCTCCAGTTTCATACACCTCATTAGAATTGATTCAAATGCATTATTTTTAATAGCTGAGTAATATACCATTGTGAATATGTATCACAGCTTTTTTATCCATTCATCTGCTGGAGAAAGTGTGGAGAAAAGGGCACCCTCCCACCACACTGTTGGTGGGAATGCAAAGTAGTACAGCCACTATGGAGAACAGTGTGGAGATTCCTTAAAATACTGGAAATAGAACTGCCATATGACCCAGCAATCCCACTGCAGGGCACCCACACTGAGGAAACCAGAATTGAAAGAGACACGTGTACCCCAATGTTCATCGCAGCACTGTTTACAATAGCTAGGACCTTGAAGCAACCTAGATGTCCATTGGCAGATGAATGGATAAGAAAGCTGTGGTACATATACATAATGGAATATTACTCAGATATTAAAAAGAATGCATTTGAATCAGTTCTAATGAGGTGGATAGAACTGGAAGCTATCATACAGAGTGAAGTAAGTCAGAAAGAAAAACACCAATACAGTATATTAACACATATATATGGAATTTAGAAAGAATGTAATGATGGCCCTATATGTGAGATAGCAAAAAATACACAGATATAGAAAACAGACTTTTGGACTCTGTGGGAGATGGCTAGAGTGGGATGATTTGAGAGAGTAGCATTGAAACATGAATATCGTCATATGTGAAATAGATGACCAATCCAAGTTCAATTCAATGGCGGTACACTGGGACAGCCTGGAGGGCTGGGATGGGGAGGGAGGTGGGGCACAGGGTTCGGGATGGGGGACACATTTGCATCCGTGGCTGATTCATATCAATGTAAGGTGAAAACCACCACAATATTGTAAATTAATAGTGTGTGTGTGTTAGTCTCAGTCGTGTTTGACTTTTTGCAACCCCGTAATCTGCAGCCCACCAGGCTTCTCTGTGCATGGAATTCTCCAGGCAAGAATACTGGAGCCAGGCTTCTCTGTAAATTAATTAGCCTCTAATTAAGATAAATTAGCTAATTAAAATAAAACATAATCCTCTGCTGCTGCTAAGTCACATCAGTCATGTCCAACTCTGTGCGACCCCATAGATGGCAGCCCCCATCCCTGGGATTCTCCAGGCAAGAACACTGGAGTGGGTTGCCATTTCCTTCTTCAATGCACGAAAGTGGAAAGTGAAAGTGAAGTCGCTCAGTCATGTCCGACTCTTAGCGACCCCATGGACTGCAGCCTACTAGCCTCCTCCATCCATGGGATGTTCCAGGCAAGAGTACTGGAGTGGGTTGCCATTGCCTTTTAATCCCTTAGATCATGGTAAAACATATGCAAATTGTAATATCAGATCCAGTGTAGCACTGCGAACAATTTTTTATTTTACTTTTTTGTCCTTAGGATAATCCTTAGTGTTTTACAAGTCTGTTTTACAGTTAAGCTGACTGCATTCATACATTTTCCCCCAGGATTACTAAGCAGGTTTTACTAGAAAGATTTTCAGGATAAGTCATTCTGTTACTGAAAATTAAAATCTAAGTTTATGTCATGAATTGAAAAATCATTTCTCTGGGAAATTACGTGGGATATTATTGTCTCTGGTTCTATGCCATTAGCCCTGGGAAAAATTACAGTCTAAATATTTAAAGCCCTGAAATAAAAATTAGTAAACTTTAATGATAATCATTTGTTTACCATGGAATTTTGACAGGTCTCTTTGCAAATATTAATCATAGTTATATGAAACTTTAGATTATATCTGGTAAATGTTCAATTCAATATAGCATCCATCTCTATACTATCTGAAAGGCATGTTCATCCTACTTCTTCCAGAAGAATATTTGTAGTCAAGAGTTCACATATGCATAAGATAATAAAACTTTTGAGTGGAGTATTGTCAATCTTTAAAAATGTTTCTTATATGAATCCATAATATGTCTTCCTGTTAATTGTTTTAAGATAGGTTCTATGAAATGCCAAATATTAAATAAAATTATATTTCTGCATGTCCTGCTTTATTTTTATTGATATAATTGATATATAACATTGTATAATTTTAAGGTGTGCAACATATTAATTTGATACAATTTTATATGGCAATATGATTCCTGCCTTGGCTTTTGTCTTCCTCTGTTTGCCTTATATCACTATAGCTTTTAGCTGCAAAATACACTAATTGTAACTCTCATAAGCTTTACCCTTTTGTTTTAATTTTCTCATATTTCACATTCTTAATACCTTCTGGAAGCTCTTCAGATTGCCCAAGCTTCTTCTGAAAATAAACTATTCAGAAATGAACCAATAATTTCAAAACTGCACAATCACTATGGATAACAATGGGAACTTCATGACTCCTGTTATTGGTTCTATCAAGTGCCATGCTGATATTCTATCTTCCAATAAGTTTTGAATACTAATGTTTTTTGTCTCCAATGTTTAGGTAAGTTTTTTTAAATTAAATCCTTTGAAGTTAATTTCCAAAATAGTACCAGTTTTCAGTTACTTTACAGAAATCTCCCCAAAATTTATTAGCTTATTAAATCACAGGTTATATTGGTTAGGGATCCAGGCATGGACTGTCACGTCTTTTGCCACGTCACGTCATGTCACTGCCATTCACTCTGGCTCTGAATATTTCACAAGGCTGCAATCAAGGTGGCTCAGCCAGGACTGCAGTCATCTTAAGGATCTGTCACATGGTTGTTTGGTGGGGTTCAATTTCTCATAGGGTTCTGGGCTGAGGACCTCAGAAGTTTGGTGACTGATGACCTGAGGCCTCTCTTCATTTCTTGCTAGGTGAGCTTATACACAGAGTACATCATGAGAAATGCTGGGCTGGAGGAAGCACAAGCTGGAATCAAGATTGCTGAGAGAAACATCAATAACCTCAGATATGCAGATGACACCACCCTGATGGCAGAAAGTGAAGAAGAACTAAAGAGCCTCTTGATGAAAGTGAAAGAGGAGAGTGAAAAAGTTGGCACAAAGCTCAACATTCAGAAAACTAAGATCATGGCATCCAGTCCCATCACTTCATGGCAAATAGATGGGGAAACAGTGGAAATAGTGTCTGACTTTATTTTTCTGGGCTCCAAAATCACTGCAGATGGTGATTTCAGCCATGAAATTAAATGACCCTTACTCCTTGGAAGGAAAGTCATGACCAACCTAGACAGCGTATTAAAAAGCAGAGACATTACTTTGCCAACAAAGGTCCGTCTAGTCAAGGCTATGGTTTTTCCAGTGGTCGTGTATGGATGTGAGAGTTGGAGTATAAAGAAAGCTGAGTGCCAAAGAATTGATGCTTTTGAACTGTGGTGTTGGAGAAGACTCTTGAGAGTCCCTTGGATTGCAAGGAGATCCAACCAGTTCATCCTAAAGGAGATCAGTCCTGGGTGTTCATTGGAAAGACTGATGTTGAAGCTGAAACCCCAATACTTTGGCCATCTGATGTGAAGAGCTGACTCATTTGAAAAGACCCTGATGCTGGGAAAGATTGAGGGCAGGAGGAGAAGGGGATGACAGAGGATGAAATGGTTGGATGGCATCACCAACAGATGGTCACAGGTTTGGGTGGACTCCAGTGTTGGTGATGGACAGGGAGGCCTGGTGTGCTGCAGTTCATGGGGTCAGAAAGAGTCGGACACAACTGACTGACTGAACTGAACTGAACTGAGCATCTCCATAGGACAAATGGTTTAAGAAAAGTGAAAGAAAGTCAGAAAGATGAAGGACAGTTTTCCATAGCTTAATCTTGGAAGTAACCTCCCCTCACCTTTGCCATATTTTATTTGTGAGAAATATGTCACTTGGTGAGCCCCATTATAGGGGAGGTGATCATGCAAGGATGTGGATACTAAAAGATGGGATTAATTGGGAACCTTTTCATATGCTGCCAAACAGTGTATTGTATTTTCAGAGTACAGTGTTGGCCATAATCACAAACCTTCTCCATGCTACTGAGTTTACACATTTAATGAAATGGCATTGAGACTTCCATGAGAAGGTGCCAACTATTTCTAAGATTTACTATTTGTGTCATGTAAAATATGATAAGATGAATATTTTTCCATGGGGTTCAAAAAGATAGCACCTTACTACTCAGCCATAAAAAATGAAATAAGTAATGCCATTTGCAGCAACATGGATGAACCTAGAGGTTATCATACTAAGTGAGGTAAGTCAGAAAGAGAAAGACAAGTATCATATGATATCACTTATATGTGGAATCTAAACTATGACACAGATGAACTTATTTATGAAATAGAAACAGACTTACAGACATAGACAACAGGCTTGTAGTTGCCAAAGATGGGGAGAGGTAGATTGAAAGCTTGGGAATAGCAGTTGCGAACACTTATATATAGAATGGATAAACAACAAGGTCCTACTGTATAGCACAGGAAACTGTGTTCAATACCCTGTGATAAACCATAGTGGAAAAGAATATGAAAAAGAATGTGTATATATATATATATATATATATATATATATATATATATTGTGTGTGTGTGTGTGTATATATATATATGTATATGTATATATATAACTAAATCACTTTGTTATACAGCAGAAATTAACACAACATTGTAAATCATTCAATAAAATAAAAATTTAAAAAAAGATAGTTCCTTTGGTGGTGTTACCAGATCAAACTATATTATTATAAATTTGAACAATTAATATATTCAAAAGGAATTACACAACATCCCTCAGTAATAGATGTTCTCTAATCAACTTAAGCTGTATAGATTGCGTGTTCTCACTATACAGATGGCTGAGCATAGCTCAAACTAATAAGAATGTACAATTTCCCAGTCTAGATATTATAAAATTTTTTCATTGTCCTCTAGCTTTCAGTAATTCAACTTATCTTGCAGAACATATGGGTAGCATGTGTGTACACTACTAAGGACTTTTGAAAAGACCAGAATTCTATTTAATGAATATCAAATGATTTGTCTCAAAACATATGAAAAGTCTACCAAGCAAAATGAATGTCTTTGAAAGCAAGTATTCCTTTGGGAGAATGTAAAACAATTACCTACATTAATGAGTCTTGTTGGAAACATTCTTAATTTTTTTAAACTAGAATTTAATTAATAAATTATATATGGGATTTAATTTTTTAAATTAGAATTCAGAAAGCTAAAAGTTAAATTCTCCCTCTTTCTCGACACTATGTCCTAGTCTCCATGATGTCTTGAATACATAACTTGGAAAGATACACACATATAAACACATACAATCTTCAGTGTATACACATACAATGTATACACATACAGAATAGTTAAAATGTTCTGTACCTTTTTATTTTTGTGTATGGTGTTAGAAAGTGTTCTAGTTTCATTCTTTTACAAGTGGTTGACCAGTTTTCCCAGCACCACTTGTTAAACAGATTGCCTTTTTTCCATTGTATATCCTTGCCTCCTTTGTCAAATGGATAAGGATTCCAAGGATACACCATGGAATATTACTCAGCCATTAAAAAGAATTCATTTGAATCAGTTCTAATGAAATGGATGAAACTGGAGCCCATTATGCAGAGTGAAGTAAGCCAGAAAGATAAAGAACATTACAGTATACTAACACATATATATGGAATTTAGAAATATGGTAATGATAACCCTATATGCAAAACAGAAAAAGAGACACAGATGTACAGAACAGACTTTTAGACTCTGTGGGAGAAGGCGAGGGTGGGATGTTTCAAGAGAACAGCATGTATATTATCTATGGTGAAACAGATCACCAGCCCAGGTGGGATGCATGAGACAAGTGCTCGGGCCTGGTGCACTGGGAAGACCCAGAGGAATCGGGTGGAGAGGGAGGTGGGAGGGGGGATCGGGATGGGGAATACATGTAACTCCATGGCTGATTCATGTCAATGTATGACAAAACCCACTGCAATGTTGTGAAGTAATTAGCCTCCAACTAATAAAAATAAATGGAAAAAAAAAAAAAAGAAAATGTTCTGTACCTCATATTCTACTGTTTGAATATACCATTATGTATTCAAATGGTTCCATAAGCATTAGTAATGATTTTTCTTTAATATATAAATGTTGTGGTGATAATACATGAACACTGATCTATTCACTCTTTTGTGAATATCTCTATCCATCCATTATCGATAAACATATATCTAGTTGGCTTATCACCATTTGTTGATGAGACTAATATTCCTCCCACTGAATGAGTACTCTTACTGAGATATTATCTTGAGATCAATCTTGTCATAATATAAATATTTTAATTTTAACTTTTAAAATATTTTGTCCATAAAAATCACCTGTCTCTACATTCCTTTTTCTGAAGTGATTTGAAATGTCTAGCAAACAAGTTCCATACACAATTTTGTCTTCAATTTATATCTAAGTATTTCCTTGAAAAGTGAAAATGAAAGTGTTAGTCGCTCAGTCGTGTCCAGCTTTCTGCGACCACATGGACTGTACCCGCCAGGTTCTCCCGTCCACGGAATTCTCCAGGCAAGAATACTGGAGTGGGTTGCCATTTCCTTCTCAGAGGGTATCTTTCCCACCCAGGGATTAAACCCGGGTCTCCTGGGTTGCAGGCAGATTCTTAATGCTGAGCCAGGTAATTGTAAATAGTATTATAATTTTTACATGTGTATTCACTATGCCAACTGCTAGTACTATAAATAAATTGATTTTTGTATGTGTGTGTGTGTGCGCTCTAAGTCAATTCAATCATGTCCAACTCTGCGACCCTAGGGACTGTAGCCTGCAAGGTTCCTCTTTCCATGGGATCCCCCAGAATCTGGAGTGGATTGCCAGGCTCTCCTCCAGAGGATCTTCCCAACCCAGGGTTCAAACGCACACTTCTTATGTTTCCTGTATCGGCAGACAGGTTCTTTATCATTAGTGCCACCTGGGAAACCCTTTTGTATGTGTGAAAGTACAAGTCAGTCTCCCACATTGCAGGCGGATTCTTTACCTAGCTGAGCCCTTTGTATGCATATCTTGTGATAGATATATGTGTTTATGCTTATCAAATGAACTTACCAAAATCAATTATAAATTCCAGGAGTATTGTAGACCTGTGTCATTTTCTACATGGAAAATGCCATCTGCAAATAGAAACTATTTTATTTCATCTTTTCTCTTCTGCTTATCTTTTATTTCCTTTTTATTGTTGTTGTTTTGCCTAATTGCATTGGCTAGAACTTCCAGCACTGTGGTGAAAAGAAGGGTGAAAGTGAACAAATGTCCTTGAACTGTTATTGAGAGGAGAATATTCAGTCTTTAATATGATGTTAGCAGAAGGCTTTTTGAATATGTTCTTCATTGAATTGAGGATGCCTACCTGTATATCTATTTTTCTGAGAGTTTTTACATGAATGGGCATTGGATTTGATTGGTAGCTTTTCTGTATCATTTGAAATAATCACATGTTTTTTTTCTTTAGTCTTTTTATGTGGTGGAATTTAATTAATATTTGGATAACAAACCATCCTTTCATCCCTAGAATCAAATCCCCAGTTTGACATGACATATAATTACTTTACATATCATGGAACGTACTTTGCTAATATTGTGTTGAGGATTTTTCTTTTTACACTCAAGAAAGATATTGTTCTTTAGATTTATTTTTGTTATGTACTGGTCAGGTTTTTGTAATATAGTGATATTAGTTGCATAAAATGAATTGAGGACTGTTCACACCTCAGCTAGTTTTTGGAACAAACTGTATAGAATATTTATTAATTCTTTAATCATTTAAGAAATTTCTCAGTAAAATCATCTGGCTCTAGAAACTATTTTGTTTGAAAAAAAGTTCAATTGTGAATTCAGTTTCCTTAATAGTCATATATTAATAAGAAAAAAAGAGGAAGGCTTCTCAGATAGCCAATTTCTGTTACGTTTAAAAATGGGGTAGTGGTGATTAATTTTATATGTCAATTTGATTGGCCGTGGGGTACCAGGTTGAACATTATTTCTGGCTGTGTCTAAGAGGATGTTTCCAGATGAGACTAGCATTTGACTTAGTGGACTCAGTAAAGAAAATTGTTCTTGCCATTATCCCATCCATTGAGGGAATGATTAGAACAAAGTTGGAGGAAGGAGGGAAATCAATCCATTTTCCTTCCTTTCTGCATGCTTGAGGTGGGGCATTCCATCTTCTTTGATTCTGGGAGTTGGGTTTTAACCATCAGCATCCCTGATTCTTGCAACTTTGAACTCAGAAAGAAGTATACCACTATTTTTCAGGCCTACAGCTTGCAAACAGGCCACCACAAGATTTCTATTGTTTGCTGTTTACACTTTTAAAACTGCTACAACTTTTGGTGGATTGACTCTTTATTCATTTTATAATGTCTATCTGTCATTAGCAAGTTTTTGTGTTTACTTTTCCTGATATTAATATAGCCACTCCACTTTTCTTTTTATTACTGTCTGCATGATAAATATCTTTCTACCATGTTAAATTGCAGTTGTCTATAGTATTATATTTGAAATGAGTTTCTAGTAGATAGTATATCATCAGGTAATACTTAATCCACAATTCTAATCTCTGTCTTTTATTTGACATATTTTTGAGCATTACATTTAATACAATTATTAATATATTAGGCCTGAAGTCTGTCTTTCCAATTTTTGTTTCAATTTGTTCTATTTTCCTGTTTCTCTCTCTTTTTCTTTTTTACTTTACAGCCTGCTTCTAGATTACATTTTTTTAGAATTTTATTTGTCTTGATTCCAATTTTTACTGTATCTATATATCATTTTAAGTATTTGAGCTAAGTATTATAGACACATATAATTATAAATGTAATATATAATTATTATAAATTATATAATTATAAAGATTATCTTTTATATACAAATATATATGTATATATAATATAATGTAAACATGAGTAACTATGTATAATATTATATACATGCATATATGTAAAGCTTATCAGAGTCTCCTAGTGTTTTTTTCAACAGTTTCAGTGAATTGTAGAAAATTTACCTCTCTATACATCCTTTTATACTCCCCATTTATCAAATAATTTTCTTATATTTATTCAACATACATTTATAATCATATCAGATGGCATTAAAATTATTGCTTCAACTGTCAAACATAATTAAGAAACCTATTGAAGGGAAGAAACAGCCTGAACACCCAAGACATGAAAATACCCAAGACATGGTGCATTTCTGGTGAATGAAGACCACAGTGTTCCGAGTTGGCCCATATGAATATGCATCATTTGCCAATAATTTTAAACAAATAGCACCTATTGCTGTGTCATGATTTGATTAATAGTCTCACTAAACAGATAAAAAGTCATAGAAAAAGGCAACTGTTTGCAGCAAAGAGGGTTGATTGACTGTGGAAAATTCTTAAAAAGAGGGTTGGATAGCATCACTGACTCAATGCACATGAATTTGAGCAAAGTCTGGAGATGGTGAAGGATAGGGAAGCATGGTGTGCTACAGTCCATGGGGTGGCAAAGAGTCAGACACCATTGAGCGATTTACCAGACCACCTTACCTGCCTCCTGAGAAATCTATATCCAGTTCAAGAAGCAACAATTAGAACCAGATATGAAACAGTGGACTGGTTCCAAACTGGGAAAGGAGTATGTCAAGGCTGTATATTGTCACCCTGCTTATTTAACATATATGCAGACTATATCATACTAAATGCTGGCTGAATGTATCACAAGCTGGCATCAAGATTGCTTAGAGAAATATCAACAACCTCAGATATGCAGATGACACCACCCTTATAGCAGAAACTGAAGAAGAACTAAAGAGCATCTTGATGAAGGTGAAAGAGGAGAGTGAAAAAGCTGGCTTAAAATTCAGCCTTCAATAAACTAAGATCATGGCAACCTGTTTCATCACATCATGGCAAATAGATGGAGAAATGATGGAAACAGTGACAGACTTTCTTTTCTTGGGCTCCAAAATCACTGCTGATGTTGACTGCAGCAATGAAATTAAAAGAAATTTGTTCCTTGGAAGAAAAGTTATGAGAAACCTAGAAATCATATTAAAAAGCAGAGACATTACTTTGCCTACAAAAGTCCATCTAGTCAAAGCTATGGTTTTTCCAGTAGTCATGTATGGATGTGAGAGTTGAACAAGAAAGAAAGCTGAGTGCCAAAGAATTGTTGCTTTTGAACTGTGGTGTTGGAAAACACTTTTGAGAGTCCCTTGGACAGCAAGGAAATCAAACCAGTGAATCCTAAAGAAAATCAGTCCTGAATTTTCATTGGAAAGACTGATGCTGAAGCTGAAGCTCCAGTACTTTGGCCACCTGATGAGAAGAGCTGACTCATTTGAAATGACCCTGATGCTGGGAAGGACTGAAGCCAGGAAGAGAAGGGGATGACAGAGGATGAGACGGTTGGATGGTATCACCAACTCAAATGACATGATTTTGAGCAAACTCTGGGAAACGGTGAAGGACAGGACTCCTGCAGTCCATGAGATTGCAAAGAATCAGACACCACTGAGCAAATGAACAACAACCAATAGTTTGCATCTAGGAAATTTATTGACATGAAACATTATTCTCATTTCCCATAATGTCAACCATGACACAAATTAGACAATGCTGTGACACTTACAAAACACCTTAATAAACAGAGTCACCTCAAAGAAAAATAATCACCTCAAAGAAAAGTCATAATATTGAGCAGCAATGAAAATATTTTCTTATGAATATAATTATTGCTTTACATGGACAATTTTCTGTTTAAAATTTCTTCCCATCAAATATCCCCAAAGATAATTTGAACCATTCAGCTTCAATTAAGAAGACAGACTTTTAAGAATATATTGTTGATTGGAGTAATCACTGTTTAAATTCTTTAGAGAAATATTACTTGTAAGAAAGATGCAGAGAATTGGGAAATTTTGTACCATTAAATCAAGATATTTATTTAATAGTTGATGAAGAAAGAACTGTCAAAACTAAAGAAAAGTAGAGCTAACTGTGCCTCGATCATTATTTTTAGGCATAATAGTTGGCTGATAAAAAGCTCTCAAATGTATCAAATACAAATATAATAATGATGTGAAGACAATGCAAGAAAACATAATAAAATAAATCTACATTATATACATGGATATACTAATTAAAGTTTGCCAGTTCCATGTAAGTATGTGGTTTATTAGGCTTTTTAAGATCTATTGGGATTTTATCAATTATGAGTTGTACTCCTGATCTAGCACTATAGTGGAAGTCCACGTGAAGCATGGTAGCATAACTTGTGATGCTTAGGGTTTTGACTAAACACGTGAGGCTGAGCTAGAGTCTTGGACTTCTTTATTTCAACATTACCATTGCTTTTGATCATGGGAAATTTTTAGTTGAGATCTCTTTTGACGGAACTCTGTTTCTTTGGGATTTAGAGTACTTTCTTTGTAGAGACTTTGTTTGGATTATTTTCCTTTGTGGATAGCTTTTTTAGGATTTTCTCTTTGTTGCTATTATTTTGATGCCTCCCTTCCCCACTAGAAATTCTCACTCCTCTTATTTTCCTCCTCTGAAGACTCCTGTTGACCTCTTGCCCTGTCACTATGGTGATAACTCCCTCTGCTTCACTCCTTGTTGGCATCATCTGACTATGAATAATTTGGACTTTCACTGTTCTTCGGGAGTGGGAACTGAAGTTTTCGCCTAAATGGCTTATCTAAGACCTCTCCCTTCCCATCCCTCCTGATCCTTTTACCATCTTTGATCTTCCTTTCAGTTCCCTTGAATAATGCCCTCCTTCAGAATCTCTACCTGCTCCTTTTCTCTGTTCCCTTCTGCCAGGCCTTTTCCTTCTCGCTCCAACTCTCAGCTTTCCATAGTATTTTGAGCTTTCGGGACTTTACTCCTCTCAGGGGGCTCTCCAAGGACTCAGGAATCCCTGGTACAACCACTGAGGCTAAAATGAAACAGCCATATATTTTATCTACTTCAAGAGTTTTAGAGACAACCATATACCCATTTAATTTCCCAGCATCTTACTCCAAAATTAGTCCACACTACCTGCTTAATAGGAGTACTAAAGCTTCCAACTCATATTTATGAAGGAGGTTTCTATAACATTTTTCTTTTGTCTGACCTTTGAATATTCGGAGGGTTAGGATTTTACCATATGAAATGAGGATCTGGGAACACAAATATTTAGTAAGTAACTGTTCTCAAGACTATATGCAGTATCAGGGATTGCATTATCTCACTAATTCTGCACTTGACAGTTTGTTTAGAAGCAATTGTGACCAGATACTACCTTGAAAATTCAGTGACAGGATGGCATGAACATAAGCATACATTGCTTTGTGTTGTGCAGAGGTGGACTGTAGAATATTCTATTGCTTCTTAACCATTTTCCCTCAAATTATCCCATTGTGAGGGCGCATCGGTTCAATGTCTAACTACTGGCATATGCATCTGTTTTCCTAAAAGATGTCACCTGAGCCTGTTATACCTATATCTTCAGAAACCAGGAATACTGAAAATGTAACACCCTCTGGGGACAATATACGTTGATGTCTAATGAGAATTCAGGTTTACCTATCCCAGTTCCTTGTCCCACAGGTGAAATACATCTGAGGCACTTGTCCTCCAGGAGAATTCCAACTGTTATTTGCAGTGGAAATATACCTGGTGGCAGGGCTTGTGTTTGTTTTGTTCAGAGGTAGACTGAGTATTCGAAAGGTGCTTAGTATCTAACAATCACTCAGTCATTATCAAACTTGGTATAGTGACTATTCCATTAAATGAATTGATGAATGAATTTTCTACAAATGACATATAAGTCACAACATAATGCAAATATTTGATAATATATGCATGAATTCTATTAAAATTACTGAGCTTTTTATTGTTGTTGCTGGTGGGGGAGCATTGATAATACTTGTATCACTATAAATTAATTACAATGAGTTGGTCAGCCAATCTTATGGTGAAGAAAATATGCATGGAGTCAGCAGTCTTTAGAGATTACACAATCAAACTTACAAATAGTTAATAACAGTAATTAAGTGAACCTGCCTATTGTTCTTTGTTTATCTTAGTTTTGAGTAGTTAAAGGACAAGACTAAATATTATTCCATTCATTTCAGGCACTCAATTGTCTGAAGGCAAAGGGACAGAACTAAATGATTTATGAAGGTCTCAAAGCTCTTCAAATATAGGCTTAACCCAATCCCAATTAAATTGATTGCTAGGAGAAGTTCTAATTTAAAGTAAAATTGGTTTTATCAGCAGCCTATATTTTCTCTTCCAACTTCTTTATATAATATCTGTGAGGACAAAAGTGACACTAAAATCAAATAAACACAAATATAAATATCTACAAAGCCTTGTTAAAAGTAAAATTACATAAAAATTACTGTGAGAATTTTGAAGAACTCTGAAAAATAGATAAAACTAAATTGAGACAATGATAACCTAAGCTCTCTTTCATGACATCCACAGATTTACCTCATTAAACAGAATATTTTACAAAATATAGAAAGATATTTCATACCTTAGTCATCTCTACCCCTGAGTCTAAGTCCTATCTTTTGGGACAAATGAATAAATAGACATAAATAAAAAGTTAGGCAATCCTAACTCTGTTGTGCAGCTCTTCCTGTAGGAGAAGTCTGAATCCTGTGTCTTTCTGTTCTTCTCACAGTTTTTTCTTTTTTTATCTTCACTAAAAGAGGCATTTGTTCAAAGAAAAGAAAACAAGTATAAGATACCTTTGCCAACAAAGGTCCACCTGGTCAAAGCTATGGTTTTTCCAGTAGTCATGTATGGGTGTGAGAGTTGGACTATAAAGAAAGCTGAGCGCTGAATTGATGTTTTTGAAAACTCTTCAACATGATCTTGGAGAAGACTCTTGAGAGTCTTTTGAACTGCAAGGAGATCCAACCATTCCATCCTAAATGGAAATCAGTCCTGAATATTCCTTGGAAAGACTGATGCTGAAGCTGAGGCTCCAATACTCTGGCCACCTGATGCAAAGAACTGACTCATTGGAAAAGACCTTGATGCTGGAAAAGATTGAAGGTGGGAGAAGGGGATGATAGAGGATGAGATGGTTGGATGGCATCACCAGCTTGATGGACATGAGTTTGAGTAAACTCCAGGAGTTGGTGATGGACAGGGAGGCCTGTCCATTGGCATGCTGCAATCCATGGGGTCACAAAGAGTCAGACACGACTGAGTGACTAACTGACTGGCTGATAAGATACCTGACTATAGGTGTATAAAGAGACAGAGAGGAAACTAGTAGCACTTCCCAATGGAGTGAGATTAATTCATGCATCTAAAGTCACATTATCAGTGATGTGAAATTTGACTACTAAATATTTTACAATATTTTCTATTCTACTGTTTTTCTCCAAACACTTGACCACTGCAGAAGCTTCATAATATCTTAAACTCCTTTTCTATTTTAACCTTCTTTTCTTCAAATGTCTTTTGAAATGCATGTGTTAATAGGTCAATCCTTATTTAAGACAGCTTCTCAATGGTCTTAGAAATAAAAGCACAAAAACTTAGTCTATGATGACCTTAATGTCATGGTCACATCAATGTACTGAAATCCCTCTCATGCCCCTTTCCACTCCTTTGTGCCTCAAACACATTCTTTAAGTTCTCTAAACAGGACATCCTCTCTTCCACCTAATATCACTGGATATGAATTAACTCGGCAGGAAATTTTTCCTCCCACATTTTCTTGAGTTTAGATCATAAGCAGTCAGTTCCTTGTGGAAGACTTCCTTGATCACCTGAACTAGAGCAGTATTCTATCATTTTACATTTACATTTCTTACATTATTTTCAATTTTATATTTATATGACTATTTAACTATTGCATTTTTTTTGCACTTCTCTGAACACATACACCCTGAGATCAGAGACTGTGTGTTTATTCACCATTTTATGTTTAGCAGTTAATACAGTAATTGATGCTGACAAATGTTCAATACAAACACACACACACACACACACACACACACACACACATGTGGAACTTCCCCAGTGGCTCAGCAGTAGAGAATCCACCTGCAATGCAGGATTCGCTGGAGACACGGGTTCGATTCTTGGGTCTGGGAAGATCATCTGGAGGAGGGCATGGCAACCCACTCCAGTATTCTTGCCTGGAGAATCCCGTGGACAGAGGAGCCTGGAGGGATACAGTTTATAGGGCTGACACAACTAAAGCAACAGTACATACGACACTCACTGGTACATGTATGTATGTATGAAAGAGAAAGTTAGTCACTCAGTCATGTCCAACACTTTGTGACCCCTTGGATTGTAGCCCACCAGGCTACTCTACCCAGTGAATTCTCCAGACAAGAATACTGGAGTGAATAGCCATTCTGTTTGTCAGGGAATCTTCCCAACCCAGGTACTGAACTCAAGTCTCCAGTATTGCAGGTGGAGTCTTTCTGTCTGAGCCACCAGGGAAACCACATATATATGTGTGTATATACACACACACATATATATATATATATAATGAATGAATGAATGAATCAAAGTAATGGGAAAAGCTAAAGTTCTGTAAAGAAAATTCACATTAGATGAAGCCCTAAATATTATATGTTATGCACTTCAAGCTTCAGGTACGTTGCAAAAAAGAAAAAGAAAATTGTTGTTTCAGAAATGCAAATAAAGCAGGGACAAGGGAAGTTAGTATGTCCTATCAAAGTGCTCTGATTATATGTAACTTATTGAAAGGCAATTTAATATTCAACATAAGTATCCTAAGAATGCTACTACATAATACAGTACTGAAGGAACAAAATTAGAGAACACC
The DNA here is from genome assembly GCF_019320065.1 of Cervus canadensis. Taxonomy (NCBI): domain Eukaryota; kingdom Metazoa; phylum Chordata; class Mammalia; order Artiodactyla; family Cervidae; genus Cervus; species Cervus canadensis. The sequence goes on from NC_057415.1 coordinate 25,252,499, forward strand.
AATAAAAAGCATGTATTAAAAGATCAAGCATAAAATTAAGATACTAGTGAATATATTTAGTAAGTTTTAATAGAATACAATGAAAAATGGCTGCATTAAAAGTGATTATAGCAAACCTTATGGATAGGGCCAACTCTCAATTATAAAAGTGAAGGTGTGAGGTGAAAAGACAAAGATGATGATCTTGATGAATAAGTAAGGAAGATTACAAGGAAAATAAACATGTAAGAGCACCCAGTCGTGTCCGACTCTCTGTGACCCCGTGGACTGTAGCCTGCCAGGTTCCTCTGTCCATGGGATTCTCCAGGCAAGAATACTGGAGTGGATTGCCATGTCCTTCTCCAGGGGATCTTCCTGACCCAGGGATTGAATCCAGGTCTCCCTCATTGCAGGCAGACTCTTTACCATCTGAACCACCAGGGAAACTTCACACTAGAAGAGCACTCACATTAGAAATACGTTAAGTGATAGTTGCTCAGTCATGCCTGACTCTTTGAAACCCCATGGACTGTATAGCCTGCCAGGCTCCTCTGTCCATGGAATTCTCCAGGCAAGATTACTGAACTGGGTTGCCATTTCCTTCTCCAGGGGATCTTCCCGACCCAGGAATCCTGCATTGCAGGAAAGTCTTTACCATCTGAGCCACCAGGGAAGCCTACTATTAAGAGACATTTCTAAGTATAAAGACAGGTCAACTTAAAAAGTATCAGCAGATACCTGCTTGACTTTGTCTTGTAATCTATAGACAATACAGTAGAATATGTAATGAATTCATTTACCTTTTCCAAAGGAATACCCAAGACAGAAGTAGCAATAAAATTATAAATGACAGTCATCGATCAGATGAAATAATACAGATGAAGATTTTCTCTCTCAAAGAGATGGGGAATGGGCAAGTGGTCAGGAAAACACACTTCAAAGTTCAGAAACTAAGACGTGAGAATGATGGTCAACATGGACAATCAACATTGAGTACGTAAATGAAGCAAATCATGAAAAAAAAAAAAAAACAACTTGCCGGGACTTTGGTACAAAATTACCATTTTATGAAAATGAAATCATTATTCTAGAGATCCATGTTAAGAACTGTGTGGGTTCTGAGGTTTTAACAAGCTTGCAACAGTTCCATGGATTCTGGCAGAAGACAGGATACTCCTGGTCAGACACACACAACCTATTACGGAATAGCATGTGGTAAGAGTTCCACATTTGCATCAATTCATCTTGCCTCTCAAACCCCATCAGTATGTTGGAGAGTGTCCCAGATATTTGCTGCACTCAAACTACATTTGAGTCTTACAGCTGAGGAAGCCAAAGTGAGGAAAACTCATTTCACTCTTTTGTTCGTTTGTTGTGTATTTTTTTTTATTTGTGTGTGTGAGTGTTATAAGTAATCAGTAAAAGTTTATTATGCACACAACAACAATAAGAAGTTCATGAAGCAGGAACACTTCAACCAAATTATGGGGGAAAGCTCAGGGGTATAGAGTTGTCTCTCCCTATCTATGAGGGACTGGTTCCACGACCCCTACTCAGACAACAAAATCCTTGAATGCTCAGTTCAGTTCAGTTCAGTTCAGCCACTCAGTCATGTCCAACTCTTTGTGATCCCGTGTACTGCAGCTGTACAGACAGGCTTCCCTGTCCATCACCAACTCCCGGAGTTTAATCAAACTCATATCCATCGAGTATATGATGCCATCCAACCATCTCATCCTCTGTTGTCCACTTTTCCTGCTGCTTTCAATCTTTCCCAGCACCAGGGTCTTTTCCAATGAGTCACATCTTCGCATCAGGTGACCAAAGTATTGGAGCTTCAGCTTCAGCATCAGTCCTTCCAATGAATATTCAGGACTGATTTCCTTTAGGATGAACTGGTTGGATCTCCTTGCAGTCCCAGGGACTCGCTAAAGTCTTTGCCAACACCAAAGTTCAAGAGCATCAGTTCTTCGGCGCTCAGCTTTCTTTATGGTCCAACTCTCACATCCATACATGACTACTGGAAAAACCATAGCTTTGACTAGATGGACCTTTGTTGGCAGAAAAAAAGTCTCTGCTTTTTAATATGCTGTCTAGGTTGGAAATAGCTTTTCTTCCAAGCTTTTCTTCCATGTCTTTTAATTTCATGGCTGCAGTCACCATCTGCACTGATTCTAGAGCCCAAGGAAATAAAGTCAGCCACTGTTTCCACTATTTCCTCATCTATTTGCCATGAAGTGATGGGACTGGATGTCATTATCTTAGTTTTCTGAATGTTGAGTTTTGAGCCAATTTTTTCACTCTCCTCTTTCAGTTTCTTCAAGAGGCTCTTTAGTTCTTCTTCACTTTCTGCCATAAAGGTGGCATCATCTGTATATCTGAGGTATTGATATTTCTCTCAGCAATCCTGATTCCAGATTGTTCTTCATCCAGCCTGGCATTTCATATGATGTACTCTGCATATAAGTTAAATAAGCAGGGTGACAATATACAGGCTTGACATACTCCTTTCCCAATTTGGATCCAGTCTGTTGTTCCATGCCCAGTTCTAACTGTTGCTTCTTGACCTGCATGCAGATTTCTCAGGAGGCAGGTCATGTGGTCTGGTATTCCCATCACTTTAAGAATTTTCCACAGTTTTTTTGTGATCCACACAATCAAAAGCTTTGGAATAGTCAATAAAGCAGAAGTAGATGTTTTTCTGGAACTCTCTCACTTTTTCAATGATCCAACAGATGTTGGCAATTTGATCTCAGGTTCCTCTGCCTTTTTAAATCCAGCTTGAACATCTGGAAGTTCATGGTTCACATACTGCTGAAGCCTGTCTTGGAGAATTTTGAGTATTACTTTGCTAGCGTATGGGATGAGTGCAATTGTGCAGTGACTTGTACATTCTTTGGCAATGTTCTTCTTGGGATGGGAATGAAAATTGCCTTTTTCCAGTCCTATGGCCACTGCTGAGTCTCCCAAATTTGCTGGCATACTGAGTGTGGTGCTTTCACAGCACCATCTTCTAGGATTTGAAATAGCTCAACTGGAATTCCATCACCTCCACTAGCCTTGCTCATAGTGATGCTTCCTAAGGCCCACTTGACTTCACATTCCAGGATGTCTGGTTCTAGGTGAGTGATCACACTATCGTGGTTATCTGGGTCATGAAGATCTTTTTTATATAGTTCTGTGTACTCTTGCCACTTATTCTTTATATCTTCTGCTTCTGTTAGGTCCATATCACTTCTGTCCTTTATTGAGCTGATCTTTGCATGAAATGTTCCCTTTGTATCTCTAATTTTCTTGAAAAGATCTCTAGTCTTTCCCTTTTATTGTTTGGCATATATTGCAAATAGATATCTCTATATAAATGCAAAAATCTATTTGAAAGAAGACACATGTAAAAAATAGATTGCATGATACAATTCATGTAGATTTCAAAGCTTCACAAAATTAATACTGTTATAAGACAGAAGAGTGGTCACCTTCAGAGAGGGTATAAATAAGAACAAACTGAATAGATAATAGGCTACTAGTAATGATCCATTTGTAATAAAAATAGTTGTTTAAAAGTGTGCTCATTTTGATACTTTATCATGCTGATCACTTATGATTTTACTTATATTTAAAAGTATCATGAAAATTTCAGATACTTGTACAATTACAGGGTCACTTTTTATAACAAAGATACATGCTATTATACAAAATCGCTTTGTATTCACTTAATAATTTTATTTTTACATTTGTGTGCCATTGTTTAGTGTCTGAAATCTTTTATGCAACAAAGAGGGAAATGACTAAATTGATAATCCATCGATGGATAGATAGATGGATATACAAATCATATATATATATACATCTTTACAGACATATACACATAAATATGTGAATCACTGAAACCATCACAAGCTTGAAGAACCTATTTTATCTAAGAACCTCTTTAATGTATTAATATCTATATATACATATTTTGTGGAGAAAACTATGTGCCATATTTTCAAATTAGCAACATTTTGCAAAATCTTAGGAAATAACTGTTAATATCAAGGACCCAATATCCTTACCTTTTTACTGTGTTTTATAAGAAATAAATAATTAAAATAAAAAATTATTTTACAGCCTACAAAACACTTACTGGGGACTTAGAAATTCTTACTTTTCTTACTAAATAAGCACTTTGCAGGAAAACTTCAGCATTAACGGTGTTGAATTAGTGCATAGTAAAGCAATATATCAGAATCAGACATGACTTAGTGACTCAACAACAACATTCCAGCTGGTGTGTGGTGGCACCTCACTGTAGTTTTGATTTGCATTTCTGTAATTATTAGCAATTATGAATATTTTTTTTTCATGTGGCTATTAGCTAGCTGCATGTTTTCTTTGGATAAATGTCTATTTAGGTCTTCTTTCCATTTTTCAGCAGAGCTGTTTATTTTTGTTGTTGTTGTCATTGAATTGTATGAGCTGTTTGTATATTTTGAAAATTAAGCACGTAGCAGTCACATTTTTTGCAAATATACTCTCCCAGTTCATAGGCTGTCATTTTGTTTTGTTTATGGTTTGCTTTACTATGAAAAATCTTCTAAATTTAATTAGGTTTCATTTGTTTATTTTTGCTTTCATTTCTATTACCTTGGAAGACTGATCTAAGAAAACATTGGTACAATTTACGTCAGAGAATGTTTTGCCTATGTTCCCTTATAGGAGTTTTCATGTTTTATGTTTAAGTCTTTAAGACATTTGAGTTTATTTTTGTGTATGGCGTGAGGATCTGATGCTGAAGGTAATGAGGAGTTAAGGGGGACCCTCCTATACTGGTGAGGGTATGTAAATTGGTACAGTCACTATAGAAAACAATATGGAGGTTCTTCAAAAAATTTAAAAGGCAGTTGCCATATGATCTAGCAATTCCATTCTTGAGCTTATATCCAGAGAAAAACTGTAATTCAAAAACATACATGCACCTTTATGGTCATAGCAACACTATTTACCATAGCCAGGGTATAGAAGCAACCTAAATGTCCATCAACAGATAATGGATAAAGAAGTCACACACACACACACACACACACACGCACACACACACTGGAATACAACTCAGCCATAAAAAATAAAATAGTGCCATTTGCAGTAACATGGATGAATCTAGAGTTTATCATACTTAGCAAAGTGATTCAGAAAGAGAAAGACAAATATTATATGATATCACTTATATATGGGATCTAAAATATACCAGAAAGGAATATATCTATGAAACAGAAACAGAGTCACAGGCATAGAGAACAGATTTGTCATCACCAAGGGAGTGTGGAGTTGGGTAGGGAAGGACTGGGAGTTTGGGATTAGTAGATGCAAATTATTATGTATATGGAGGATAAAACAATAAGGTCTTAACTGTAAAGCACCAGGAAACTGTATCCAATATCCTGTGATAATCCATAATGCAAAAGAATGTGAATTACTTTCTTGTAGAGCAGACATCAAAACTACAATTTTATTGTTGATTCAAAAAAATTAAATATAGATATAAATACAAATATATATATATATATTTATGTAAATATATATATGTGTGTGTGTGTGGGTGTGTGTGTATAATTTAGGGGGAAAAAGCTGAAATTCCCTGAGGAGCTAAATAATGGCAACATATGCAAATACTATTCTATATAGTATTTTTATTCATATATATTAGTTGGACGGACTGGTAGGTAGAGTTAAAATTTTTTGACTCAGTTCTATCAATAGGTTGATAATGTTAATAAGCACCTAGACTTCTTTAAGGCTTCCCTGGTGGCTCAGATAGTGAAGAAGCTGCCTGCAATGTGGGAGACCTGGGTTCGATCCCTGGTTGGGAAGATCCCTTGGAGAAGGGCACAGCAATCCACTCTAGCATTCTTGCCTGGAAAATCTGCATGGACATAAGAGCCTGATGGACTGTAGTCTATGGGGTTGCAAAGAGTCAGACATGACTGAGTGACTAAACATGAGTGCAAGTGTTCTTTAAAAATCAGTTCTAATGAGATGGATGAAACTGGAGCCCATTATACAGAGTGAAGTAAGCCAGAAAGAAAAACACCAATGCAGTATACTAACACATAGATATGGAATTTAAAAAGATGGTAACAATAACCCTATGTGCAGGACAGAGAAAGAGACAGATGTATAGGACAGACGTTTGGACTCTGTGGAAGAAGGCGAGGGTAGGATGATCTGAGAGAATAGCATTGAAACAAGTATACTATCAAGGGTGAAACAGATCACCAGCCCAGGTTGGTTGCATGAGACAAGTGCTCAGGGCTGGTGCACTGGGAAGACCCAGAGGGATGGGATGGGGAGGGAGGTGGGAGAGGGGATCGGGATGGGGAACAAATGTAAATCCATGGCTGATTCATGTCAATGTATGGCAAAAACCACTACAATATTATAAAGTAATTAGCCTCCAACTAATAAAAATAAATGAAAAAAAAAAAAACTTGTATCCATGAGCAACCAAACAGGTTACAATAGTAAAAGGCAATGTAAGGTTATACAGAGGATTTAACAAAAGACACCAAGCTTAACAGATAAATGTTTAGATTCATACTTCTGTCATATCATCCAATAAATTAAGCCTCTATGAAAAACTGCAACAATTTTTATTATGATGTAAATCAATTGGTTATTTTAAAACCACCATTTAGTCAGTAAATGTTTATGAAAGTAAATACCAATATTAGGCTGAGTAGTAGAAAACATAAAACACAAGGAAAAGTGGCTCCTCTTGTTTTTTTCCTTTAACTCTCAGGGTTCTTGGCTGTTTATGATGTCACCACTGAGCATCACTAATTTGAACTCACAATGCTTAAGTCCTGGAAAATCATAGGTGGGGGAAATGTCTGTACCAAGATTGTAAGTCCTCTTATCAAATTTTATCTTTTAAAATAACTGAAACTCTCTAGTTAACTTTACATTTTTTCTCTTCAGTGTAAAGAGATGTTTGCTATATTATTTTATTCCACTGACAAACAGAGAACATGTGTTTAGTAGACACTTATGTTCTCAAGCAGCATCAAGAGTTGTTTTGATACAAGACTAACTAGTTCACTCACTTAAGTAAAATATATATATGACGATGGATAATTCTTTTTCAATGTGATTCTTCATTTTTTATTATATTGTATTCTGGATCATATAAAATGAAAGAATACATGATTGATATTCAGAGAACTATCATCTCCTTAGAGGACATTTGGAAATTTATGGGAACATATTCTTTGTCACCTTGACTAAGGAATGTTACTGAAATTTAGGGGACATAGGTCAAGGGTGTGAAAACTTTGGCAGTAAGTGGCGCAGCCCAACATAAAGAACAACTAAACACTAGATGTATTTCCTTGAGAAATATTGTGTATGCAAAAGTACTTTGCAATTAGAAGCAGATTATCCAGACCTAGGATGATAATAGTATACTTATTCTTAAATTATCTTGTGTTAAAATGAGGTAGAAAAATAAAACTTTTCAATTATTTAAAGTTTGTTTTTTTTTTTTTTCCCACTGTGAAGACATGGAACAAAGGTGAAGGCATGTAACTCTGAAATATAAAGTAAAGCGTAACTGGATTTTCTTTGAACACTACTGTTAAAGGAAAGATAAAACACAAATCTTGAAAATAAAACAGGCTTCCCTGTGCCTACCTCTTATAATGCAATCACTAAAGGACAATCTTTAGCAAAATGTTTATAATTGTCATGATTGCTTTTTAAATGTTGGGTGACTTGCTGACTAGTTCAAGTAATCTCTGCTCAGGCATACACCATGACAGAATAACATTATATTGTAATTTCTTAAAAATGTTTCAGTGCAATAAAATACTGATGTTATTATTATCATGAACATTGTGTAGCTTTCATTATCATGAGCATTGTAGCTTTGAAAGAATTTCACCATAATGGTTAAAAACTTTATTTTTGGTTTTAGGATTATTTTTATAATGTTGGTTTCTACTGTAATCCCCAAACACTTGTGCTATTATAGAATAAAAGTGTGGTTGAATTCATAATCAATTAGCTTCATTTTTGGCCAATGACATACAAAAATCCTTAATAAAATTATCATATACCTTCTATCTCAAGTGGCAAATTCTCATTCTTATTTTGAAATGCAGAAAACAAATTTCTACTTTGTCTCTCCTCTGAATTTGTCTGGCAATGATAGGAACTTAATATTAGGCTTATGCTTCTGTTCTATGACTACCAACTTCGTTGATATTTCTCCTCATTGAGCTCACTATGAACCTGAAGAGTTTTACCTTGTCTTGCTTTCGCCACTAATTCAGATTGTGTCAGTTAACTCTACACTTTCATTACTAATTTTAAGTTTGTCTAGGACATCTGAAGAAAGTGGAGAGGTTTCCCCCCAAATTTGGCATTACATATGGTATCTAAAAATACGAACTTCGAAAACTTCAAGTGTTAGCTTCCACATCTCATATCCATTGTGCATTTTATCTTTCTCTTCCTTACATTGCATTAATAAGTTCTTTCTTACTCTCTTGGCCTAGAGACTCACCTTGATATATAGAACAGGGTTTACCAACCTGTACAGTTGACAGGTTGGTCAACCTGTCATTTCAGGTTGACCCCTAATTTTAGGAGGGGTAACTCTTTTTCAGAGTTGAAGACAGGGTAGGGTTGTGCAGGGAGGAATGGGAGTCCTGTGCATTGTAAGATGTGTAGCAGCATTCTTACCCATTAGATGTCAGTATCAGCAAGTGTGTGTGTGTGTGTGTGTGTGTGCGTGCACATGCGCGCACACTTACAGTCATCCCTCACCAAGAAAATCCCATGTGGCTCATGACATTTGCCTTTATTTAGAGACACCTCTGCAAACACAAGATTGACTCAGGCCCCTGCAGTCCCTGGAAAACTTTTTACTAAGTCTTCTGTGCCCTTATTTACTATACTATTGATACAGAACCCAAAAATCCAACACCTGTTGACTGGATATATTGGGATATTCACACATAAAGGCTGCCAATGGGCATTTCAAATGAAACTGCAGGCACCCAGATATGGAAGCAATGTGAAGATCCATCGAGAGATGAATGGATAAAAATGATACATATGCCACATCTCAGTCACATCTGATTCTTTGTGACCGCACGGACTACAGCCTGCCAGGCTCGTCTGTCCGTGACATTTCCTAGGTAAGAATAGTGGAGTTGGTTGCCATTTCCTACTCCAAGGGATTTTCCTGATCCAGAGATCAAACTTCTGTCCCTTGTGTCTCCTCAATTGGCAGGCAGATTCTTTACCACTGTAGTGGTACCTGGGAAGCCACTATATATATATATATATATATATACCTATTATTATACATATATGCATAAGGAGAAGGAAATGGTGACCAACTCCAGAATTCTTGCCTGGAGAATCCCACAGACGGGAGCCTGGTGGACTACAGTCCATGGGCTGCAAAGAGCCAGACACAACTGAGCACATGTCTGACTTGCGCTCATTTATATATTTATGTATATACACACATATATGTATTTTATATATATATATATGAAATAGAATATGGCTCAGCCATAAAAAAATGAATGAAATTGTGCTACTCTAACAAAATAGATGGACTTGAAGAATGTTAAGTAAAATAAGTTAGAGAAAGAAAAATACTGCATGATATCACATATAGAACCTAAAAAAATAAAACAAGCTAGTGAATATAACAAACAAGAAACAGACTCAGAGATACAGAAGACAAACTTGTGGCTACCAGTGGGGAGAGGGAAGTGAGGAGGGGCAATAAAGAGGGAGGCAATAAGAGTTGCACAAACTGGTATAAATAAATTAAGCTACAATGATATATTGTACAACACAGTGAATATAGCCAATATTTTATAATAAGTGTAAATGGAAATAGAACATAACCTTTAAAATTGTACATCTACTATAACATAAAAAGACTTCAACAAAATGAAATTGGAGGCAATGTCACATTATTGAGAGTCCTTACCCTATGAATTTGTTATTCATTTTTATAATTATTTCCAAACAAATATCCTATTAAAGGAAAAAGGAAAAGCAGGTGTATTTTGTTCTTATATTAAGTTTCCAGACCAAAACTAAATCCTACATATTTGTTTAAATGTGTAAACCTTTAATAAAGTACAATTTCCAGTGGTAATACAGAAACAGATTTTTTTCTCTTAAAATATGATCTCCTCATGTCTCCTAGTTTGAGATATCAACCTTTTATTCAGGAAAATCTAAAGCTAGCTTCCCTTTGTTAAGTCATGACCATATTATATTTCATAAAGCTGACAATGTGTATCTTCTTTACATAACAAAAACTCACAGATACTGAAACTTTTTTCTAACAATTAGATGTGTGGATCTGAAATAAAGGTAGATTTGTGGCTTCTGTATTCCATTTAATCTTAGTTAAGATGAAGTATTAGTTATTCTGTATGTATGTATAATACAAAGTGTGTGTGTGTGCGCGCACGTGCGCACGCATGCATGCGCGTGCACTAAGTTGCTTCAGTTGTATCCAACTCTTTGTGACCCTATGGAGGACTCTTCCAGGCTTCTCTGTCCATGGGGATTCTCCCGGCAAGAATATTGGAGTGGGTGGCCATACTCTCCTCCAGGGGATCTTCCCTACCCTGAGATAGAACTCACATCTCCCGCTTTGTAGGCGGATTGTTTACCGTCCGAGCCACCAGGGAAGCCCAAAGACCTTAATATATGTATTCAAAGACCTTAATTCAAACACTAATCGTATCACAAAATAACAGCCTTTCGACTTAAATGTGTTTCTTCTTTTTAAAGTAATTAAATTAGACCATTTCCAAACTTTTGAGGGACTTCTTTAATGAAAGATAGAAATAAATTTATATTCACATAAAAATAGTTTTAAAATAAAACCTATTAAAACATATACTGGCAGTTTGTTTTTATTTTTTAATAAGAAACTTCAAAAATTAAATCTGAATACATCCTTGTCTAAAATAAATTTCTTGACTGTTACAGAGAGGCAAGGAGAGAGATTCGATTACTAGCAGAGCCAGACTTGGGGGAACTATTGAGTCCTAAAATAGTAAATTGATTTAACTGCTTATGATGTGTGTAAATTTACATAGTGAGTGAGAACTCTGATATCCAGTTCATTGCTATTTTGGGGTCCTATAAATTTTCTTCAGTAAAAATAAAATTAAGTGCATTGAATTGTCGTTAACCTTAGCCTAGCCAACCTTAAGAAACAGGAATTTCAACCATTTCATTAAGTTACATTTTGCAGTTTATACTCAGTCCATTCCTCCCCTCTTCATAAATGGCTGCTAAGTTACCATTTAAGATCTTTCCTATTCCTGAAAATCATACAAATTAAATCATAACATACATATGCTTTAATTTTTGGTTTCTGGAATATTTTTTTTTCTTTCAGTACAGCATTTTTTTCAATCATCCGTGTTGCCATGTTGCATACACTAGTAATTCATTCCTCTACATTGCTGAGTAGTATTCCATTACATGGATATACTGTACTTAGTTTACACATTCCCCAATTGATTGCTTTAGTTTTTGATTACTATGGGGTACTTCAGTTTGGGGTTCTTAAGAATAAAGCTGCTATAAATATTTTCCCCAAGTTTTTGGTAGAGTTCTCTTAGGTAAGCTACTAGTGAAAATGCTGAACCATAAAATATGTGTATGCTTAACTTTATTTTGAAAATATCAAATTACAATCAAAATTGATAGTACTATTTGTATATCCATCATTGATGATGAACATGTCAGATGCTCTATATTGTAGCTGATGACTGGTGTCATTAATCCTTAAAAATTTAGGTATTCTAGTGGGTTTAAAGGGTTCTTTTATTTCTAATCAGAGAAATATATATTTTTACAGTATATATTTTTTCCTTTTCATCTTTCATTTCCCAGAGGTTTTTTTTTACTTTTAGTTTCTTACATAGGTCTCATATATTTCAAAAAAATTGTTTTAAAATAATTTCTATTATTACAAGTTATATTCTATTGTTTCCTTAAATGTATATTCTTTTTTATAATTATAAAAATATAATTATTTCATATAATTAGAGTTATATCATATGATCTTATTACATTCACTAAATATCTCTAAGTAATTATTTTTTAGCTGTTGTTCAATATGGTATTTACTCAATCATGCACTCTGTGAATAAAGACCATTTTGCTTCCTGTGTATTCTTAATGCTTTTATTGCCTTATAGAACAAAACAGGGTCTAGGTTACAATGCAGGAATGAAGTGAATATCCATAACTTGTTTACTGATTTTAGAGGAAAGACAGTCAATATTCCACCATCAATTTAATTTTGATAGTAAGTATTGTCTGGACTCATTTTATCTATTTGAGGAAGATGTGTTCTATTTTTTGTTTTCTCAGACTCTTTAATTATGAATGAATGTTGCTTTTTTTTCAAAACTTCTAAATATTTTGAGATGATCAAGAGGATTTTCTTATATTTTTTGAAGTAATTACACTCAAGGTCCACCCATGTTGTTAACAAATGGCATTATTTCATTCTTTTTAATGACTAACATTCCATTGTATATGTGTACCATATCTTTTTTATCCATTCCTTCATCATTTGACATTTAGGTTGCTTCCATGTCTTGCTTATTGTAAACAATGCTGCAATAAACAATGGGGTGTATGTACACTTCCAAACCATGTTTTCCTTCAGATACATGCCCAGGAGTGGGATTGTTGAATCATATGATAGTTTTATTTTTAGTTTTTTTTTTTTTCAGGAACCTTCATAGTGTTCTTCACACTGGCTATACCAATTTACATTCCCACCAACAGTGTAGGTGGCTTCCCTTTTCGCCACATTCTCTCCAACATTTATTGTTTGTAGACTTTTTGATGATGGCCATTCTAACTGCTATGAGGTGATCTCATTGTAGTTACGACTTGCATTTCTCTAATAATTAGTGAAGGTGAGCTTCTTTTCACGTGTCTTTTGGACATCTCTATGTCTTTTTCAGAGAAATGTTTATTTAGGTCTTCTGCTCACTTTTTTATTGGGTTGTTTATTCTTTCAGCATTGAGCTGAGTGTGCTGTTTGTAAATTTTGGAGATTAATCCCTTCTTGAATGCATTGTTTGCAAATATTTTCTCCCATTCTGTGGATTTCTCTTCTTTTTGTTTATGGTTTCTTTTGCTGTGAAAAATCTTTTGAGTGTAATTAGGTGACATTTGTTTATTTTTATTTCCATTATTCTAGGAGATGGACCAAAAATACATTGCTGCAATTTATGTCAAAAAGCATTGTAATATATTGCGCACTTATGTTTTCTTCTAAGAGTTTTATAGCTTCCGGTCTCAGATTTAGGTCTTTAATCCACTCTGAGTTTGTTACTGTGTATGGTGTGATCAGATGTTTTAATTTCATTCTTTTACATGTAGCAGTCCAGTTCTTCCAGAATCATTTATTGAAAAGACTGTGTCTTCCTCATTGTATATTCTTGATTCTTCATCACAGATTAGAGGAAATGCTTTCAAGCTTTTCAACATTGAGTACAATGTTAGTTGTAGTTTTGAAATATGTAGCCTTTATTATGTTGAGGCATGCACCCTCATTGCCCACTTTCTGTAGAGTTTTATCATAAATGCTTGTTAAATTTGGTCAAAAGCTTTTTACCATCTATTGACATGATCATATGGTTTTTAGTCTTCAATGTGCTAATGTGGTGTAACACACTAATTGATTTGTGGATATAGAAAACTGCTTGTATTCTTGGGATAAATCCCACTAAATAGTGGTATATGATCCTTTAATGTACTGAGGCGATTTCATTTGCTAGTATTTTGTTGAGAAATTTTGCATCTATATTCATCAGTTTATTGGCCTGTAATTTTCTATTTTTTGTGGTGTCTTCGGTTTTGGCATCATGGTGATGGTGGCCTCATAGAATGAACTTTGGAATGTTGGAATGTTCCTTCCTCTGTATTTTTTTTTTTTTTTTAGTAGTTTCAGAAGGATGGCTTCCCTGGTGACTCAGTGGCAAAGAATCCACCTGCCAATGCAGGTGATATGGGTTCAATCCCTGGGTCGGAAAGATCCCCTGAAGAAGGAAATGACAACCCACCAACTCTTCTCTAAATATTTGAGAGACTTTGCCTATGAAACCATCTGGTCCTGGACATTTGTTTGTTGGGAATTTATAAATCACCATTTCAAATTCAGTACTTGTGATTGGTCTGTTCATATTTTCTATTTCTTCTTAGCTCAGTCCTGGGAGATTGTAACTTTCTAAGAATTTGTCCATTTCTTCTAGATTGTCCATTTTATTGGTATATAATACTGTGAGTAATCTATTATGATATTTTGTATTTCTTTGATGTCAGCTCTAACTTCTTTTTCATTTGCTATTTTATTGATTTGGGCCCTCTTCTTTTTTTTCTTGATGAGTCTCACTAACAGTTTATCAATTTTGTTTATCTTTTCAAAGAACCAGCTTTTAGCTTCATTAATCTTTTCTATTATATTTTCATCTCTATTTCTTTTATTTATGCTGTTATCTTTACGATTTTTGTCCTACTAATTTTGGGTTTAGTTACTTCTTTAGTTACTTTAGGGTAAGGTTAGGTTGTTTATTAGAGATTTTTCTTGTTGCCTCATGTAAGATTGTATTGCTATAAACTTTCCTTTGAGAACTGCCTTTGCTCTGTCTCATAGGTTTTGAATTGTAATGCTCTCATTGTCATTTGTCTCTAGGTATTTTTTAATTTCCTCTTTGATTTCTTCAATGATCCATTGATTGTTTAGTAGCAGTTTTTTTAGTCTCTACATGTTTATGTTTTTTAGGCTTTTTTTTTAATTGATGACTAATGTCATAGTCTTGTGGTTCAGAAAATATGCTTGATATGATTTCAACTTTCTAAAATTAACCAAGGCTCATTTTGATGCCCAGAATGTGATCAATCCTGAGGAATGTTCCATGTATATTTGAAAAAAAAAATGCATTCTTCTCCTTATGATGGAATGTTCTACAAATATCAATTAAGTTCACCTGTAACTATCAAGTAATTATGTGAAAACTTTTTTCAAAACCTAAAAGTAAATTCTAAAAGTACAGGAGGCAGTGATCATGTCTATCCCCAAGAAAAAGAAATGCAAAAATTCAAAATGGTTGTCTGAGAGGGCCTTACAAATAGCTAAGAAAAGAAGAGAAGCAAAAGGCAAAGGAGAAAAGCAAAAATATACCATCTGAATACAGAGTTCCAAAGAATAGCAAGGAGAAATAAGAAAGCCTTCCTCAGTGATCAGTACAAAGAAATAGAGGAAAACAATAGAATGGGAAAGACTAGAGATCCCTTCAAAAAATTAGAGACAACAAGGGAACATTTCATGCAAAGATGGGCATAATAAAAGACAGAAACAGTATGGACCTAGCAGAAGCAGAAGATATTAAGAGGTGGCAAGAATACAGAGAAGAACTATACAAAAAGATCTTAATGACCCAGATAACAATGATGGTGTGATCCCTCACCTAGAGCCAGATATCCTGGAGTGCAAAGTCAAGTGGGCTTTAGGAGGCATTGCTATGAACAAAGTTAGTGGAAGTGATGGAATTCCAGCTGAGTTATTTCAAATCCTAAAAGATAAAGCAGTGAAAGTGCTGCACTCAATATGCCAGCAAATTTGGAAAACTCAGCAGTGGCCACAGGACTGGAAAACGTTAGTTTTCATTCCAATTCCAAATAAAGGCAATGCCAAAGAATGTTTGAACTACTGCACAGTTACACTCATCTCAAATACTAACAAAGAAATGCTCAAAATTCTCCAAGCTAAGCTTCAACAGTACATGAACTGAGAACTTCCAAATGTTCAAGCTGGATTAGAAAAGACAGGGGAACCATATATCAAATTGCCAACATATGTTGGATTATAGAAAAAGCAAGAGAATTGCAGAAAAACATCTATTTCTGCTTCATTGACTACACTTACTTTTAACTGTGTGGATCACAGCAAACTGTGGGAAATTCTTCAAGAGCTGGGAATACCAGACCACCTTACCTTCCTCATGTGAAAGCTGTATGCAGGTCAAGATGCAACAGTTAGAACTGGACACTGAACAACAGGACTGGTTCCATATTGGGAAAGGAGTACGTCAAGGCTCTATATTGTCACCCTGCTTATTTAACTTATATGCAGAGTACATCATGTGAAATTCCGGGCTGGAGGAAGCCCAAGCTGGAATCAAGATTGCTGGGAAATATCAGTGACCTCAAATACACAGTTGACATCCCCCTTATGGCAGAAAGCAAAGAGGAAATAAATAGCCTCTTGATGAAAGTGAAAGAGGAGAGTGAAAAAGCTGGCTTAAAATTCAACATTCAAAAAACGAAGATCATGGCATCCAGTCCCGTTACTTCATGGCAAATAGATGGGGAAAAAACAGAAACAGTGACAGACATTTTTTCTTGGGCTCCAAAACTCTGCAGATGGTGACTGCAGCCATGAAATTAAAAGACACTTGCTCCTTGAAAGAAAAGCTATTTCCAACCTAAACAGCACATTAACAAGCAGAGACATAATTTTGCCAACAAAGGTCCTTCTAGCCAGTAGTCATGTATGGATGTGACAGTTCGACCATAAAGAAGGCTGAGAACTGAAGAATTGATTCTTTTGAATTGTGTTGTTGGAAAAGACTTCAGAGTCCCTTGGAGTGCAAGGAGATCAATCCAATCCATCCTAAAGGAAATCAGTCCTGAATATTCATTGAAAGGACTGATGCTGAAACTGAAGTTCCAATACTTTGGCCACCTGAAAGAAGAGGTGACTCATTGGAAAAGACCTTGATGCTGGGAAAGATTGAAGGCAGGAGGATAAGCCGATGACAGAGGATGAGATGGTTGGATGGCATCACCAACTCAATGGACATGAGTTTGAGCAAGCTGGGAGTTGGTGATGGACAGAGAAGCCTGGCATGTTGGAGTCAATGGGGTCACAAAGAGCTGGACACAATGAGCAACTGAACTGATGAGTTCAAATCCTTGTTGTTCAAGGATCAACTATAATTTTGTTATTGACTTTTAATTCAGCTGTTTTGATCAATGAATACTCTTCAGATATTACATTCAATTTCATGGACCATGCTTATACCACTTTAAAATCTCATATATAATAACGTGTTTCCTGTTCCAGAGCAATTCGGGAAAAAAAAAAGTTTATAACCACGGTTGGAAATAAAAAAAATTTTCAGCAGTATATAAATGTACATTGGCTAGATCTAAGCCTAGAGATTTAGATATAGAAGAACAAGTAATTTTAATACACCTCCCCAGTCAAGAAATTCTAGGTCAGATAACTTAATAGTCAATACATCTTAAATTTTATTCAATTAATTCATTCAAATTTTTGTAGAGTAGCAAGCGTGTGCCAAGTTTTGTGCTGGGAACTAAAATTGTCATGAAGCTACCAATATACTTTTTTTTTCTTACTATATTTTATTAGTATTATTTATGTAATGTCAAAAACGTAAAATGCTTTGTGGGCATATGTGTTTTTAGGTTTATGCATGTGTGTGTTTGTGTGTGTGTGTAAAACTGAAACTCATGATGATCAGTGACTTTATTTTTGTAATATAATGGGAGAATGTATAAATATATTTCTTTAACAGATCTTATTATGTGCCTTAGTTAAAATAAGTAAGAATTAGATGTAAAATGTTTGCTTGTGAGCATAAACATGTGCTTACAGTATTAAGACAAATAGAAACTGCTTTACAACACCAGTTTTATTTATCTTGAAAACATCAAAATCCATATCAAAAATTGTGGTACCCACTGACCAACACACACATACACACACACGCATCTCATGGAAAAACATGTTTGCCATTTATTAATTTGGATTTGGTTAAATTCTCAGATTATTTTGAGGATCTGGTTTTACCTAGGCATAGTCTTTTTAAGACTATGTCTTATAATTCTTACAATGTCTTACAGTTCAATTTTAAGTCTTTGGAACACAAAGTGGGGAAGATTTCATTCATGGTTTCACATTAAAAATAAACCATAAATGTCAATATTTAAGATATGTCAATTGATGAGTTTTGTTTCAAAAAATCTTTACCCACCCTATTTTAGTTATGTTGAAGTTTGTGCTGAAAACACATATTTACTGCTCTCCGTTTTTCTGTGTTGATGTAATCTTACATAATAAACAGATCTAAGAATGCAAAATATTTATCTAGCTTCTAGTGGCAAGTGTATGTATAATGACCATTAAATACAGTGATTTTATATAAATTAATTAAAACTTTTCCCTCTTATTTTAATAGCCAAAAAATAAACTTTGGAGCATATGATAATTACGTTCCAGGTAAGAAAGAGTTCATTTAAAAAAATGTATAAGTAATTTTATGGATAAGTGATAAAACAACAGCTGTTATGGAGCACTATTAAAAACCAACTTTTAATTTTTCAAGCACTTTTCTGATGGGTTCAGTAAATACCTTCTAAAGATATTTTGTCTTTAATTCAAAGAAAATTAAGTAAATATGTTTAGCAACATAAAGAAGGACATATTTACATGTTAGAACTCAAAACAATCAGAAAATCTTACATGTGAAAGGCAGTGTAAAAAATGGATAAACAACTTATCTGTGTCAGAAATGTCTTCTGCTACATTCCTGATACTCTGTACCAGACTTAAAACTGACAAAATTTCATTACTTGACAAGGCCAGTCAATCTGATGTTGAAGTGCAAGTAAGTTTAAGTCGCTTAGTTGTGCCCGACTCTTTCCAACCCCATGGACCGCAGCCCACCGGGCTCCTCTGTCCATGAGATTTTCCAGGCAAGGATACTGGAGTGGGTTGCCATTTCCTTCTCCTTCTCTTATATCAAGTAATCAATTTTAACTCGTATACTGAACTTAAACACATCTTTCATTTTGCATATTTTCTCATTGATCCTGATTCTGTCTTTAGGTGACTCACTGGACAAGTCTCATATATAGCATGTTTTGTACATATTTAAATTGAGCGAACATATCTCTTTCACTGGTCTCTTTGGTAGCCTCAATGTTTTTAACTGTTTATATTACAGTTTCTATGTAACTCAACCGTCATAATCATAATTCTGTAGGTACTGCTTATCAATTTTCTTCATTAGTATGTCATTTATAATAGTGCAGTTCTTGGGCATATAACATTTACTCTTGTAGCTTAGAAAATGATTAATAATTAAGAGAATCTTAGACTCAATCATATATTTACTTATTATTTTAAACAACAAATGTGCTAAGTACTTTGGAAGCTGCAGGAGTAGTTACCACATCTGCTCTCAGTAGAATTGTATTCCAACCAAAAGAGTATTAAAAAAAAAAATCTAGAATGGAAGAGATAGAAGGATTAAGAGAAAACAGTAAAACTCCTTCTTTCTATTTACATTACAGACTGTATTAGTTTCACAATGACTATATAGCTAACCATAAAGCTGATTAAAATTTTAAAACAATCAAATTTAATTTCCTCATATTAATAATACAAAATTTCAAATATTACCAAATGTATGAAACCATAATTTGAATCATTTATTTATTCATTTACATATAATCACCATACTGCCATTTTAGACCTGATAAAATTCTATTTACTCTGAGATGTAGGCTTATTTTTGGTTTTTTATTTCAGTCAGTGAATTAAGCAAAAAATCATGGAATCAGCAACACTTTGCCCTGGTATTTCCCAAACCACCAAGGCCAGGAAAAAGAAGGAGATCAAAACCTTCCCAACTACGAGAAGATACAGGTCCTGTGAGTATTGAAAAGATTATATAATTTTACTCATAATAATCTTAAAATCATGAATATTTTATATATGTAAAAGTGCTGACCAATGGGATTTCTGTGATGATGGAAGTATTTTATATCTTTACATTCTAATTCCAATATTGCTACTGAACACTTGAAATGAGACTAGTGCAACTGAGCAATTGGATTTTACAATTCAACTGGATTCAGTTCACTTTACAATTCAACTGGATTCAGTTCACATGTGGCTTTTAAATAGCATACTGGACCATACGTGTGTGTTAAGTTGCTTCAGTCATGTCCAATTCTTTGCAACCTATGGACTGTAGCCCACTGGGCTCCTCTGTCCATGAGATTCTCCAGGCAAGAATACTGGAGTGGACTGCCATGCCCTTCTCCAGGGGATCTTCCCAACTCAGGGATCTAACCCCCATCTCTTATGGCTCCTAAATTAGGAGGCAGCTTATTTACCACTAGTGCCACCTGGGAAGTCCATGAAGTACAGTTAAAGGTAACTCAATTTTACTACTTGGAGAAAGTAGATATATTTTATTTGCATTTCACTGTATAAAAATTATTCCTGTATTTTCTATCAAATATTTGTTCAGCAATACCACATTACAGAAAATATGTATCCAAGAAACATAGAAATCTGGATATCCTAATGTTACAGTTAGTATAAACATTTAGAAAATATTTCTCGGCTGGAGATATCCCCTCATTAGAATCATGGGGTTACATCATACACTGAGAAAGTTTCAATGCTTTCTTATTTCCAGAAATACATAATTCAGAATTCTGAGCATTAGAAGATTAATATTTCCCAATGTTTCTGGGATCATCATGGAATAGGAAAAATTTCAAGAAAAGTTTTCACAAAATGATGTATCTTCAACTCTTGTTGATATAACCCAGTTTCTTCTGTTTTTTCATGTTCTTTTTTTTTCTTTATTATTTGTTTTACCATTCATGAACATTCTTTCCAAAATTTGTTATTTTTGCAATTAAGTTTTTAAAAATATTTGATTAGGAGTTGAAAACAGAATGCACCATTCTGCAGAAACTAGTTGTCAACCAAAGGTTATTACTTCCATTAATGCAGGTTCCCAGCTGATGTTCAAATTATATCTTGTCAAGGAGAGGAGTATCAGGCTTTTAATTTTAGCCACAGGTAGCATTCAAAATTCCAGAGACCTTGAACATGACAATAGAGACCAGGATATGCTTGAACATGAAACTCTTAGATATTAGAGAATAATTAGTTCCTGAGTTAGCATAGAAATGGAAAGTAGATAAGATATTCCAACAAGCTTCAAGAACACAGAGTTAAAAAAAAAAAGTCTCTCATGATTGTGAAGCGAGCTTCTGGTATGTCATTAGAAAGTGGAGGTCTCTGAGAATTTTAACATATATCTTGAGGGAATTATGAAGGTCCTCTAAGTTAATAGGCCTAAAATGAGGTATGGCTGTCCTTTAGTACAACAAGGAACAAAATTTTTTAAAAAGCACAGTAAGCTATACAAACTACCACTTATCCTCTATCAAAATCTAAAATGTTTTCATGGTCAAAGTTGAATGCATTTAATATCTGGTAAAAAGGGCTGTGTAACTCACACACAAGTTGTTCATCATTATTCTAACCAATATTTCAGAACTATGATGCAGAGAAGTTAAGGGGAGATCGTAAACCACCTTTATGGATGCACCGTTCTTTAATGAGAATTTCTGAGAGACCATCTGTTTATTTAGCTGCCAGGAGTCAGCCTCCCCAGAAAGCAACTCGTTCCTCCAAGGAAGATTCTAAAACAGCAGCAAAACCTTCATCTCCGATGCTTAAGAAAAGTAAAGAAGACAAGGACAAATCAGATTCAGAAGCAGAGCCCACAGTTTCAAAGGAAAAATCCAGGAAACTTTCAAAGAAAGAACCAGAAGCTAAAGAAGAGAAACCAGATGAAAAGAAAGATTTAAAAAAAGAGAGAAAATATTCAAAGAAGGGTAAGGAATCAGCGACAGAATCTGAAGATGAAAAAGCGGGTGCAGAGAAAGATTCTAAAAAAGATAAGAAGGGGTCAAAGAAGGGCAAGGAGTCTCCTTCAGATTCAGGAGGTGAAAAAGGAGATGCAAAGAAAGATTCTAAAAAAGATAAGAAGGGGTCAAAGAAGGGCAAGGAATCTCCTTCAGAATCAGAAGGTGAAAAGGGAGATGCAAAGAAAGATGACAAAAAAGATAAGAAAGGTTCAAAGAAGGGCAAGGAGCCTGATTCAAAGGAAGAAAAGATAAGAAAGGTTCAAAGAAGGGCAAGGAGCCTGATTCAAAGGAAGAAGGTGAAAAAGGAGATGCAAAGAAAGATGACAAAAAAGATAAGAAAGGTTCAAAGAAGGGCAAAGAGTCTGCTACAGAATCGGAAGGTGAAAAGAAAGATTCAAAGAAGGATAAGGAAGGGAAAAAAGATGCAAAGAAAGCAGGTGAGAAAGGTGATGAATCAAAGGAAAAGAAAGATTCAAAGAAGAAGGATAGTAAAAAAGAAAAGAAAGATGAGAAGAAGCCTGGTGAGGCAGAAAGTGAACCAAAGGATGCAGCCAAGAAGGATGCCAAGAAGGATGCCAAGAAGGATGCCAAGAAGGATGCCAAGAAAGATGCCAAGAAAGATGCCAAAAAGGGAAAGTAGGCCTTGGATGATAATTCAAAAGCATATTTGAGGAAACAATTTTAGTAGTCTGAAACTGCATCTATGAGTGGAAGGGTATTCAAAGAATTAATGAAATAATTTGTAAATGGGGGAAAGAAGAATTCAAAGATGGACTCAGAAAAGCTTCATTTAAAAAAAAATAAGGCAAAACATTAAAAGGTTTTGAAGGTTAATTACATGAAATTTGGGGAGATAAGGATTCAACAAAAGACCCCCAGAAAGATTCAAAAAGAATATTCAAATAAGAATGTAGAAGTTAATGATGTTGAATCTATGGATACAAAGAAGAAACAAAATCAACAAAGGAGTCAAAAAATTCATGGATGCAGATGTTGAATCCATAGATTCAAACAACTTGAAGTTAATACCCACAGATTTAAAAAAAGAATCATAGAAGTCATGAGGGGAAGTCAAACAAATTTCATAAAATCTACTTTCAAATAAGCACAAATACAAATCGAAAGTAGAATTCCTCAAAAAAAAAGGAAAAAGAAAAAAAAAATACTGCTTTTTTGTGAGCCTATACCATCTCTGAAGAATAATCAGCCACAAACAAGTTGATGGATATTGAATACTCTGCTTCCAAGACAAGATAAACATACTTGGTGAGTTATTTTTTCTTTCTTTTAAATAAAATAAGATTAAAAATCAACTGAACTAGCTTAAAGGTTTGAACTGAAATTTATCATTCTTATAAAATCTCTGTGATCTGATTAGATTTTTACTAGATTTTCATCAGGTTTGAACATTTTCATAAGAAATATTTAAGAATCTGGTGGGAACACCACATGAATGAAGGTTTTTAAAGCACCAGTGGAAAGGTTAAGGGAAGCAGAATTATTTAAGGTGAGGGAGAAGAGACTGGTTTATGATATATAACATAATTGCTTACCAAAAATTTTATGTATTTGATTGTTTTAACAGAAAATGGTGGCCAACTTCTCTCCATTTAAGGAATGATGCAAATCAAAATTGTCCAAATTACAAATGTGAGTAAATTTAAATGAGACATATTGATTCTTGATAATTTGATAAATATATATATATATATATATATAAAAGCAAATGAACCAAAATTAAACAGAGTTTAGCAGGGGCTTCCCTGATAGCTCAGTTGGTAAAGAATCTGCCTGTAATGCGGGAGACCCTGGTTCGATTCTTGGGTTGGGAAGATTTGCTGACAAAGTGATAGGCTACCCACTCCAGTATTCTTGGGCTTCCAATGTGGCTCAGCTAGTAAAGAATCCTCCTGCAATGTGGGAGACCTGGGTTCGATCCCTGGGTCAGGAAGATCCCCTGGAGAAGGGAAAGTCTACCCATTCCAGTATTCTGGCCTGGAGAATTCCACGGACTGTATAGTCCATGGGGTTGCAAAGAGTCAGACATGACTGAGTGACCTTCACTCATTCACTCACTAGCAGAGTGAAAATACTTCCATGATACTATTTTCATGTGAAAATAGTTAACTTTATAACTATATTAAGCTCTCTTTTATCCCATGAATCTTATTAATGTGAAAAAAATAAAAAGCAAAATAACACAAAAGTCAAAACCTTGGACTTCCCAATTAGTGTCAATTAAATCTTTTTTGATTTAAAACATACTCTTTCAGGTGAACTCAACAATGTTGCAGAACTTGCTAAGTGATTTTCTCTCCCCTTTCTTATTCCCAATATAAACTCTAGATCTAAAATAAAGCTTCCCCTTTAATATCAAAGGAAGGGTCTCCTATTCCATATGCACTCAAAAACTAACTTTCTATTAAGAAGAAGGTGTAGTTTCTTTGCCTGTTTAAATATTGGCCCCTGGCACCATATATCAACTACTCAGGGGTTAATGGCTATTGTAGCTCATGGTCTTCCAGGTGGTCTTACCTTGCTGATCTGAATCAGTTGTGATGACAAACAGTTGAATCTTGCCCCATTGGTCTCCTCTCCCCCTTCCAGGAAACTCCTCATTCTCCCTCTGCTTATAGTAAAATTCTTGTTCAGATATTCAACGTTTTCTGAAAATATTAGCATCAGTCTGAAAATTTAGGAAAACATTTTAAAAACAAAATTTATTGACATATAGTTAATTTACAATGTTGTGTTAATTTAGGAAATCATTTAAAATCCCCCATTTACCTCTGAAACTACCCTTAAAATTTTCTAACATAATATTCAAAAGTCAAATTTTAGATTCAAATTTAATGTCTAGTGAAAGAACAACTGAACATTTGCCTTTACCATTCTACTGAACTGCACCAAGGTCATCAGGAAACCTCCGTATAGCCCAATCAAACAACAGTGTCTGACAGCTTGTCTCTTTTCTATCTGTATATTTCCCTGAGTTATCCCATCCATTCAAAGGGATTTATACATCATTCTTACTCTGTTGAATCCTGCATTTTAAACATAATATTGATTTCTCCACTCAACTCCAAATTCATATATCCAAATATTAAATTAAATCATCTACATCACTGTCATCCGGGCAACTCAAAATTGTTGTTTTGTTTAGTTTCTCAGTCGTGTCTGACTATTTTGCAACTGATTGATTGTATCCCACCAGGCTCCTCTGTCCATGGGATTTCCCAGGCAAGAATACTAGAGTGGGTTGCCATTTCCTTCTCCAAGGGATCTTTCCCGACCCAGGGACTGAACCTGCACGTTTTCCACTGACAGGCAGGTTCTCTACCGCTGAATGGTAAAGGAAGCCCATCTCAATTTTTTTTTGTTGTTGTTCAGTCGCTAAGTTGTGTCTGACTCTTTGTGACACCGTGAACTGCAGCATGCCAGATTTCTCTGTCCTTCATTATCTCCCTGAGTTTGCTCAAACTCATGTCCATTGAGTCAGTGATGCCACCCAACCATCTCATCCTCAATGGTTGAGATGAAATCCTCGTACCCTTCTCCTCTTGCCCTCAATCTTCCCCAGCACCAGGTCTTTTCTAATGCGACTCCTTTTTACATCAGGTGGTCAACGTATTGGAGTTTCAGCTTCAGTATCAGTCCTCCCAATGAATATTCAGGGTTGATTTCCTTTTGGATTGACTGGTTTGATCTCCTTGCTGTCCAAGGAACTTTCAAGAGTCTTGTCCAGCACCACATTTGAAAATGTCAGTTCCTCAGTGTTCAGCCTTCGTTATGGTCCAACTTTCACATTCATACATGACTACTGGAAAAACTGCAGCTTTGACTATACGGACCTTTGTTGGCAAATTAATGTTTCTGCTTTTCAATACACTGTCAGGTGGTTGGTCATAACTATTCTTCCAAGGAGCTCTTCACTTTCTCAAATTAACATTTCCCAAGTAGAATTCGTGATACCCTTCCTGTGGTTCTCCAAAATGTCACCAAATCAGTAAATGACAGTGACATCTAACCTGCTGATGCAATCCGAAATTGATGGGCCATTCATAATTAATTTTTCCTTTTATCCCACTTATTAATTAACAAATTCTTCCTGATTACCTCCAAGATAATTGAATTGGTCTTTTTCACTGCATTTCTATCACTTTCACACTAGAAGTCCAATTAGCTATTATATCTCAGTTGGATACCTCCCAAATTCCACCTAAATGTAGGGGAAGCCCCCCCTCTATCATTTCTCACCTCTACGCTGTAAATCATTCTTAACAAAAAGTTCATGATGTTTCTCCATTACTCAAACTTCTCCGTGTATTACAGTCACGTTAAGCATAAACTTTCCTTCTGCTCTAGCTTATAAAGTCTTTAATAATCTGACTGCTCACTACTTCTCTGCCCTCTTGTATCAAAATTGCCTACAATGGTCTTGTCACATTGGCTTTCTTTCTATATTTAACTATACAGACCAGCAAAGTTTTTAGGCTTCACACTTGTTCCCTCTGCTTATAACACAATTCTCCACACACTTCACACTGTTGACATCTTCAAATTAATTGTCTTCAGCTTAAATTTTACCTGAGTATTTTAAAATAGATTTTATTTTTAGAACAGTTTTAGGTTTACAGAAAAATTAATCTGTGAGTACAGAGATTTCCCATACATGCCCTGTACCCACACATGCATAGCTTTCCCCATTGTCAACACCCCTCACCAGAATAATACATGATACTACTGATGAACCTACATTTACATATCATTATTACATAAAACCAATAGTTTACTGTTGGTGGTGTATAATTTATGGGTTTTAAAAAATGTGTAATGACACATAATAGTTTCACTGTCCTAAAACTCTTCTGTGCTCTGTTGATTCATCTCACTGTTGCCCCCTACCCCTAGCAACCAATGATCTTTTTAATGTCTTCAGAGTTTTTCCTTTTCAAGAATATCATACTGTTGGAATATTAATAGCCTTTATTAGACTGGCTTCTTTCATCTAGCAATATGTATTTAAGATTCCTCCATGTCTTTGAATGGCTTAATAGCTCATTTCTTTGTAGTGTTAAATAATATTCTATTACCTAGACATACCACCATTTATCTATATACCTACTGAAATGGAGAAAGAAATGGCAACCCACTCCAGCATTCTTGCCTGGAGGATCCCATGTACAGAGGAGTCTGGCAGGCTACAGTCCATGGGGTCGCAAGAGTTGGACACAGCTTAGCGAATAAACCACCACCACCACCTACTGAAAAATATATTAGTTGATTCTAAATGTTAGCAATTATAAAAAAAGCTACTATAAACATGCATATGTAGATATTTTCATAGGCATAAATTTTCAACCCCTTTGGGTAAAAACCATGGAGCACAATTAATGGATTGTATGGTAAGAATGCTTAGTTTTGTAACAATACTATATTATATACTTAGAAATTTGCTAAAAGGTTAGGTCTGTTTATCAAATTAAAAATGGTAACAATATGTAAAGAAGGTGGAAGGAAACTTTTGGAGGTTATGAATATGTTTATAATGAAGACTGGGGTGATGGTTTCTAAGATATATATTTATCTCCAAACTCATGAAGTCATCAAGGTGTCTACATTAAATATCTATAGCTCTTTGTAAGTCAAAAAAGTATGTGTGTATGTATATGTACATATACATACAGATATATACATGTACAGGTTCAATCCCTGGATTGGGAAGCTCTCCCAGAGAAGGAAATGACAACCCACTCCAGTATTCTTGCTTGTAAAATCCCACAGACAGAGGGGCCTGGCCAGCTACAGTCCATAATGTTGCAAAGAGTTGGACATGACTGAGTGACTAAGTCAGACACACATGCACGTATGTGTACTTTACTTATTATACATGCTCATATAGACACACACACAAAAGAAATTTGAAAACTACTTTTTATACTGAACTTTACAGTTCTGCATTCCCACCAGCAATGAATGAGAGTTACTGTCGCTCTATACACTTCTTAGCATTTGGCAATATCAGTGTTTTGGATTTTGGCCATTCTAATTGGTGTGGTATCTCATTGTTTTGATTTGCATGTCTTCCAAGACACACAGGTGAGAACCCTTTCATATGTTACTTGCAATCTATCTTCTTTGATGAGGTCAAGGTTTTGACTCATTTTTTAACCAGACTGTCTGTTTACTAATTGTTGATTTTCAAGAATTCTGTGAATATTTTGGATAAACATTATTTATCAGATATATTTTTTTCAAATATTTTCTCCCATTCTGTGGCTTATCTTTCTATTCTCTAGTCAATGTTTACATAAAGCACAGGTTTTAGATTTGTTTTAACGAAGTCTAGCTTATCAATTCTTTCTTTCACGAATTTACTTGGTTTTGTATTTAAAAAGTTATTACCAAACCCAAGATTATTTAGCTTTTCTCTTATATTCTAAGACTTTTAGAGTTTTACATTTTCTGTTTAGGTGTGTGATCCATTTGATCCAGACATGTTTCTCTGTACATCTTTTTGTCCTTCACTTCCCTGTCACCCAGCTACTTCTCTCCTCTAACATGCTATATTCTTCTGTGTAACATCTATAACCACCTGTTGTCTGTCTATATCTATCAATCTATTTTATTCTTTTTCCAATCTAATTTATCTTTAATCTATCTACTTCTCTCTCTTGTCAAAATCATTTATTGCATTCTGCTTGTTTTCTTGATAAGAATAAAAACTTCAGTGTGGAAGGAAAATTATGGGACTTATTTACTGCTGTCCCTAGTACGCAGCGTGTACTACACTGTACATGCAGTGTACACTCACACCATCTGTCTGGTAAATGAATGTGTCAGTTGGAGTATCTACTTGAAATTACTTACTTGGGGCAGGCATCTACAAGATCCTAAACTGAAACATATGACAGAAAAATCATACTAATTCTCCAATTGCTATTTAGCTCACAAGGATATGGCCTAATCTCCTTTGATAAGATTCCTCTCAATGTGACTATATTCACTCTCAAATGGTTAGCTCAACTTAGAAGCTATGTTACCTAGTTTCGTACCCTTCCTATATATGGTCTGGTATGATAGATTAGAATTAAAAAAAAAAAAAAAAAAAGGTTTCCACTACATAGAAACAAATAAGGATCATATCCCCTCCAAATCTAGTATGAAGAAAAAGTTTTGAGTAATTACTTGTAGCTCTGATTTCCAACCTACATACTTAATTCTTCCATAAGGGCTACTAGTACCACCTAAAAACAACTTTACTTATCAGTTTAGACTCTGACCTATAGAAGAGGCTCTTGGTTTTTTCCTAATGCTATATTTTATGAGCCAAATGTGGACTATGAGTTCTGTTAGAAATATATGGAAATGATAAAAAAATAAACCTGTAATTCATATGCAAAAAAGGCTTTTGGTCATTAACATAATAAATATGTATTAAGAAAACTCTCCAATCAATGAGGATTATATCTGTCTGTAAGATATATCCAGCTTTCTAACTTTTAGTCATTTGCTTTTTCTTTATTTCTAACAATAAGCAGCAGAGATGATTGATTGTTTAACTATAGGTTGTTTCTCTAACCCTTATTGGCCTGGTCTCCTACTAAGGCCAAACAGGAAGTGAAACAGGATGGGATATCAATTCAAAGGGAGAACTCCATCTGTAGGACAACATTCATCTCAATAATCTTGACATGTGATTCAATCCTCAATTTTGACTTTTCATCACACAGTTTGCATGTGGAAGATAGTCTTCTTCTCTTATTGGTTAATTTTTTGTGAGTAAAGTTTAGAGCTGTAAAATTGAAATCCAGATATGAAAGAATTGCTACTTTTGTAAGCTTGTTGATACATTATTAAACATTATGATGACTTGCAGTGATGGCTAAAGATTTTCAGTATGACTAAAATCACATTAGCAGTTACTATTTAAAGAAAAGGGAAATCTTGTCTTTAGCAATGTACATGTATGAAAAAAAGTACGTAATTTCTCTGGCCTCCTTGTGTGGAAAATTAAGATAGTTCAATAAGTCATGCTTTAGTCATGTTTGATATTATAGAATTCTATAGATACTCCACAATATGCTTCATTACCTGCAACGGTATGAATAGTTGCAAGGTATTCCTGGTTTGAAGATTTTTTCTTCTCTGCATGTGTGTATATGTGTGTCTGTCTGTGTTTATGTAATTTTGTCAATGTTACAGAGCAAATAAAAAAAATGTTAAAAGTGAGTATCATTAAAGATGAAATAACTGATTGATTTTAATTGTTTGTTTTATGTAAGAGAAAACAAACATCACATTATACCCAATATAAAATACCCACTGATTTTCTGAAATAATAGATTTTAGATACTACCAGTTTCCTCCAATTTCACTGAAATCACTATTATCAATAATTCTAATACAGGAATAAAAATCAATAGTAAAAAGGAGGGGGATTAAGATGGCAGGGTAGGAAGACATAGAGCTCACCTCCCCATAACATGCAACATCAAAAATACATCTATAGAGACAGAGATGGCAAGTTGTGCACAGTTTCACAAACTAGAAAAGGCAAGGAAACAGAGTATCCTCTAGAGGCTCCAAAAAAGAAAGCTACTGTGCTGACATGTTGATTTTTGCCAGTGAGAACCCTGTTGGATTTCTGACCTATAGTGCTATAAGATAATTCTCCTGTGGGACTTTCCATAGAGGAAAGAAAGATGTTTTTGTTTTTACTGGATCTTCTATGGAGTGCTGAGTCAGAGCTTGCATCTCAGTCTATGGATCATCAGGAGGAACTTCACTGACTGAAATTTGTGAATAAATGTTTTACATAACATGAAGACAAAAGACATCATTTTAGCTTTAGTTCTAAGAGCAGACT
Organism: Cervus canadensis; assembly: GCF_019320065.1. Taxonomy (NCBI): domain Eukaryota; kingdom Metazoa; phylum Chordata; class Mammalia; order Artiodactyla; family Cervidae; genus Cervus; species Cervus canadensis. The sequence continues at coordinate 25,283,166 of NC_057415.1, forward strand.
CTGACATAAGGACTTGGGTGATCCTAGGAAACACAAATGAAGAATAAAGAAAGAAAATCAGGGAAACAAAACGCTAATGAGCAGATAATCACTCAGTCTCCCTCTGAAACTTCTGATAAGCCATGGAGAACACATACTGGGACCTTACTACTGTGGAATGGCAAGTGAAAATGAAAGTGAAAGACAGTCGGTGTCAGACTCTTTGCGACCCCATGGACTATGCAGTCCATGGAATTCTACAGGCCAGAATACTGGAATGGGTAGCTGTTTTCTTCACCAGGGGATCTTCCCAACTCAGGGGTCACACTCAGGTCTCCCACATTGCAGTTGGATTCTTTACCAGCTGAGCCATGAGGGAATGACCAGGCCAGGACATTTATCCTCTGATTCTTTTCTTCCACTTGGGGAAATAGATTGATCCTCACTGAGTATTGGTCTCCCAGACTGCACTTTCCCACAATTCTGGGTTGTCCCTAATCAAGAGAAACCTGTAGTGCCAGAGAAAGTTCTGAAGCAGAGACTAAGAGATTCTGGTGTTTAAGGTAGGACTGTCAATTTGTTAGAAACATCCACCACTGTCTGTGAGCTCAGATGAAGTGAGAAGATAAGGGAGAGCAGATCTTGTTGACAAAACCCAGAAAACTATACTTGTGGTGGGAGAAAAACCTAGATGATACACACTTAAAGTGATTATCTGGGGGGAACAAAGAATTTACTTACTGTTAAGATGGGAATGGGCTTCCCTGGTGGCTCAGTGGTAAAGAATCTGCCTGCAGTGCTGGAACCACAGGAGACTGTGGGTTCAGTTCCTGGGTTGGGAAGATTCCCCTGGAAGAGGAAATGGCAACTTACTCATCAGTACAATCCCATGGACAGAGGAGCCTGGTGGGTTACTGTCCATGGGACAGCAAAGAGTCAGACCCAACTAAAGCAACTGAACAAGTATGCACAAAATGGGGATGACAGATGAATTCCAACTCTCATACCATCTCTGATTACCTGGTTGCACAGTGCTGTTTTGAGGATTCTCAAAAGGCTCAGTAGGAAATTATATCTTTATCAGTTAACAACCAAGACATAGAAATGGAAGAACAGAGGGACAGCATGTGGGCCATGTATGTGCCATCCTCTTTAAAGTAGAGACTATTTTTATTAATAGCATCACTGAATGTGATTTCTTTAATAAATTCTTCCACAGATTTGATCTTTCAAAATGCGCAGCATGTGAGGTATCTTCGGTTAACAAGCAAATTCTCCAATTAATGTTATGAATAAAACTGGGATAACTTCAAAGGCACAGTCATTACAGGCATTAGCTTTGTTATTCTGCTACATGTTTCAAGTAAACATGACATTTTTTTCTCAGTTATACACAAAAATCAGTCATGATATTAATCAGAAGATACAAAATGTATTAAAGAAAGTTAGTGTCAGTGCTTGGTCATAGTCATCAATGTTGGAACAAGGAGGGGTGTTAATATATCAGTTCTCTTAGTAATTTTCATTAAATAATGCAGTGTTAACAAATATGGATATGTTAATTAGTTATATGGGAGGAATCCTTTCACAATATATATGTATATCAAATAACCATGATGTGTACTTTTGTCATTTATACCTCAATAAAACTGGGAAAAAGTCCTTAGGGGAAAATGAATCATTAAACCAAGTGGGCAAAAAAGGTATTATCATCTGTCATAATATCTTAATGAGGAAAATATCACCATTTACTCTAAGACATTATTTGAACTTCAGACTCCAACAATAAGTACAATATTAAATATCTCAACTTCTACTTTTGCAACACAACTCAATTTCAATTTCTATGGTTATTCCTAAGTAGCCCTCAATTCTCATCTCCAATAATGCATATGAGTAAAAACTACCATCAGGTCCTGCCCAAACCACTACTGCTAATATACCTGTATTTAGCTTCATCACAATGTAGTAATAGTAGTATATGTATATATATATATAGACACACACATATATGATGCACACACATGTGGAATAATTCTCATGGAAAACTAACTGGAAACTGGCAGAAGAGCTCCAACACAGTCAAAACTGGCCTTTGTCAGTGTGTGCAGAGGGAGTTGGTAACACAACGGTATGCAAAGGCTAACCACTGAATCTAGGGCAGAGTCCCTGGCATAAGACTCATTTAGCTACACAGAGACAGCCTGGAGGATCTGGGTGTGGTTACAGTGGGAGGGTGACGGTCATTGTTAGCACACTCAGAAGTACTTAGTGGTTTGTCTCCCAGTGAGAGTACTCAAGTTCTACTCACTCCACACTGAAGCTTGCTAAATCTGGGACAGACAGGTCCTGGGAGAAGACTGCCACAGGGGCAGCCGAGATCTCAGGCAGCGGTGCAGTCACCTCAATTCTTGCATAGCCACAACTCCAAACCACCAGCTCTAGGCCCAGACTACTAAACACAACAGCTTTGCACTAACTAGATCTGTGATGAACATAAGAGAGAAAGCTTTGTGATGGGGACTGCTTCTGAGCAGAACCCTGGACACCTACAGAGACAATTTATAGGTCCTGGGTGACCACACAGGCTTACCTGCATTATCACTCCTTCTTTTGGGGCAAGGTGCACACTCATGGGCAACAAAACCTGGTCGAACTTGACCCTCAGAGCTTCTTATCCAACAACTGGGGGGCAGACTTCACACCCAACAGGACATTGGCAGATATAACAGAGAGGAAGCCCTGACTCATATCCTGTATAGGCTTCAGATAAATCAACACCAACTACACCCTCTATCAAAGAGATAACGGCCAGCACACCCTGAGTAAAGACAAACATCCAGAAGAACAAAACAATAAAGTCTCTAAATTTTCTTCATGAAGTATACATATAAAGTTTACCTCCAAGGAAGGAGGTATTAATATAAAGCCTGCTGCTGCTGCTGCTAAGTCGCTTCAGTCATGTCCAACTCTGCGACCACATAGACGGCAGCCCACCAGGGTCCCCGGTCCCTGTGATTCTCCAGGCAAGAACACTGGAGTGGGTTGCCATTTCCTTCTCCAATGCATGAAAGTGAAGAGTGAAAGTGAAGTCTCTGAGTCGTGTCTGACTCTTAACGACCCCATGGACTGCAGCCCACCAGGCTCCTCTGTCCATGGGATTTTCCAGGCAACAGTACTGGAGTGGGGTGCCATTGTCTTCTCCGATATAAAGCCTATAAGTATCCAAAACTTACATGAAAATTTTGTGGGCATGCATTATTTTTTTTTAGACAAAATTTGGCCTCATCAAGAAAGTGATAGTTTAGGGAAAATAAGAAAGCAATTCTGAATAAGGTGTTATTCAAATTCCCTTTGCAATGTATACCTTTCTCGGGTAGTAAAGGAATAACTTGCTAAAATCTGGATCAATCTCTGTAAAAATGAGAGAGGAGTAATCATTGTTATAACAAATTTCTCAAAAGGTCACTAGTGAGGAATATCCTTCCACCTATATATTTATCTGTCTACCCATCCAACCATCCACTGACATACCTATCCAACTATACACCTACCTGTCTACCTACCTGCCATCTATCTCTATAGTCTTCTTTCAGTTATTTTAGTATTTTTACATCATGCTTTGTCATATCAATTTTATTTATTCATTGGACAATAATTCACTAGTAAGTACACCAGATGGGCTTCCCTTATAGCTCACTTGTTAAAGAATCTGCCTGCAATGCAGGAGACCCCAGTTTGATTTCTGGGTCGGGAAGATCTGCTGGAAAAGAGATAGGCTACCCACTCTAGTATTATTGGGCTTCCTTGATGGCTCAGCTTGTAAAGAATCCGCCTGCAATGCAGGAGACCTGGGCTCGATCCCTGGGTTGGGAAGACCCCCTAGAGAAGGAAAAGGTTACCCTCTCCAGTATTCTGGCATGGAGAATTCCATGGACTGTATAGTCCATGGGGTCACAAAGAGTCGGACACAACTGAGTGACTTTCACTTTCACTTTCAAGTACACCAGATGGAAGAATTCTGGGTTTTGGTCATCATTGAACATGGTATCTGGAGAAATAATCTAATAATTTCTAAGAAAACATAGCTCTGATTTCAAGACTCTCCTTGTTAAATGATTCAAACAGAACTGTAATCAGCCTAATCTGGAGCCTAGTGTATTATAAAAATGATATTGCCTATTTAAAAAAAAGTGCTTCCATAGGCAATTATGGAACAAGTATATGGAACAAGTATAGCTTGTTATGAATGAAAAACATTACTATGAGTAAATGTAAGAGGAGGGTATCTGGATAGTGACTTCTAGTTTTCTTACCAGATTGAGGTAGTAGGAGACAAACAGGAAATCTATTTGGAGTGCTGAATCTGTTCAAGAATTAATTTATTGAGTACTTCCCTGCTAGAGTTAATTGTATACAGGTTCTAGGAAAAATAAAAGATGCTGGAGGCTAAAAAAAAAAAAAAATAATAATTTTATGGTTCTCAGAAAGCTATAATACATGCTATAATTTTTACATTTCCTAAGTTCTTGAATGCAAAAGCAAATAGCATCCATGGTAATTACACTTGCAGTTCTTACAGTTAGAAATGATAAAATAAGTTTCAGAGTGTGCTGAGTGGGTAATAGTGACAGAACACTGAATTGTGCAACGCAGTCTTGGGATAAAGAATGTTAAATTGAAAACATACATAAACATTGGAAATACATTTTTTAGAGAAAGAAGTAAAGATGTGATTTTATTGGTACCAAGATTAAGTACCATGTAATATGTTTGGAAATCTAAGGATAAATCTAGAATAATAATCCTTGAGACATTTTCAACATGAATCATCTCTTAAATTTATCTCTTAAGTATTCCTTGGATCATCTATGTGAGCATGTCAAGTGATATGGATTACTAGACTCCAGGATAGGGCAATTCTGTCTCTGACTGCCTATGGCTTTTAGAAGACGTTCTCCCTACATCTAGCTATACACTGTCCCTATGAAGATTCTAACTTTCTAGTTTCACTTCTTGCTTTGCCTCAAATGACTATTCATTCAAATTTAAGTATGCGTTAAACCAGACAAAATGAAAAGATAGAAACAAATCTCAATTGCTGAGGCCCAGTCCAAGCTCAGATTTGGAGATAGAAGTGAATGACTGAGTGAATGGAAATCAAATGAAAATTGACAAAGAACTCAAAACTGGGCAAAGGGAGTGGCCTAAGATTGAGGGAAAGGAGCAATCTCTGGAGCAGAAATTCACCATCAGAATAGGTCAGACAATGGGACAGCTTTTCTCTTGAGCACATTGCCATAGGAAGATCATTGCATGCTGCTGCTCCCTCTGGGCAGAAATATAGTGCAAAGCAATGTTATAGTTACAGTGAGGTGTTGGTAGCATCAGTGTAGGATGATTCTTTGTCTCCTGTCCTTTAATCCCTTGAGTATTATAAAGCCGACTAAGGAGAACAGCTCTTAATGAGTGTGATTCCCTGAACCACATATTGGGAGTGAAACAGAAGAGGGTAATCAATACTATGACTCTGTGAAAAGTCTCCACCCATCGGGGGCCCTATCATGAACTGTAAGAACTGGGTGAAGTGTATTAAATCTTAAATCAGTGCATTCTTACTTATCAATTATATTACTCTTATTCATGCTATTTATTTATCCTTCCCTTCAGCATTGTAATAGAATTTGTCTGTGCTAGCCAGTCACATTATTGTTATACTTTCTGCTTTTACTACTAAATCAAATCCCTTATGACTATACAGTGGAAGTGAGAAATAGATTTAAGGGACTAGATCTGACAGACAGAGTGCCTGATGAACTATGGATGGAGGTTCGTGACATTGTACAGGAGACAGGGATCAAGACCATCCCTATGGAAAAGAAATGCAAAAAGGCAAAATGGTTGTGTGAGGAGGCCTTACAAATAGCTGTGAAAAGAAGAGAAGTGAAAAGCAAAGGAGAAAAAGAAAGATGTTCCCAATTGAATGCAGAGTTCCAAAAAATAGCAAGGAGAGATAAGAAAGCCTTCCTCAGCGATCAGTGCAAAGAAATAGAGGAAAGCAACAGAATGGGAAAGACTAGAGATCTCTTCAAGAAAATTAGAGATACCAAGGGAACATTTCATGCAAAGATGGGTTCGATAAAGGACAGAAATGGTATGGACCTAACAGAAGCAGAAGATATTAAGAAGAGGTGGCAAAAATACACAGACAGACTGTACAAAAAAGATCTTCATAAACCAGATAATCATGATGGTGTAACCACTCACCTAGAGCCAGACATCCGGGAATGTGAAGTCAAGGGGCCTTAGAAACCATCACTATGAACAAAGCTAATTGAGGTGATGGAATTCCAGTTGAGCTATTTCAAATCCTGAAAGATGATGCTGTGAAAATGCTGCACTCAATATGCAAGCAAATTTGGAAAACTCAGCAGTGGCCACAGGACTGGAAAATGTCAGTTTTCATCCAATCCCAAAGAAAGGCAATCCCAAAGAATGCTCAAACTACCGCACAATTGCACTCATCTCACATGCTAGTAAAGTAATGCTCAACATTCTCCAAGCAAGGCTTCAGCAATACATGAACCATGAACTTCCAGATGTTCAAGCTGGTTTTAGAAAAGGCAGAGGAACCAGAGATGAAATTGCCAACATCTGCTAGATCATCGAAAAAGCAAGAGAGTTCCAGAAAAACATCTATTTCTGCTTTATTGACTATGCCAAAGCCTTTGACTGTGTTGATCACAATAAACTGTGGAAAATCCTGAAAGAGATGGGAACACCAGACCACCTGACCTGCCTCTTGAGAAACCTGTATGCAGGTCAGGAAGCAACAGTTAGAACTGGACATGGAACAACAAAGTGGTTCCAAATAGGAAAAGGAGTATGTCAAAGCTGTAATTTGTCATGCTGCTTACATGCAGAGTACATCATGAGGAACTCTGGGCTGGAAGAAGCACAAGCTGGAATCAAGATTGCTGGGAGAAATATCAATAACCTCAGATATGCAGATGACACCACCCTTATTGCAGAGAGTGAAGAGGAACTAAAAAGCCTCTTGATGATAGTGAAAGAGGAGAGTGAAAAAGTTGGCTTAAAGGTTAACATTCAGAAACTAAGATCATGGCATCTGGTCCTATCACTTCAAGGGAAATATATGGGGAGACAGTGGAAACAGTGTCAGACTTTATTTTTTTGGGGCTCCAAAATCACTGCAGATGATGATTGTAACCATGAAATTAAAAGACGCTTACTCCTTGGAAGGAAAGCCATGACCAACTTTGACAGCATATTAAAAAGCAGAGACATTACGTTGCCAACAATGGTTCATCTAGTCAAGGCTATGGTTTTTCCAGTGGTCACGTATGGATGTGAGAACTGGACTGTGAAGAAAGCTGAGCGCTGAAGAATTGATGCTTTTGAACTGTGGTGTTGGAGAAGACTCTTGAGAGTCCCTTGGACTGCAAGCAGATCCAACCAGTCCATCCTAAAGGAGATCAGTCCTGGGTGTTCATTGGAAGGACTGATGCTGAAGCTGAAACTCCAATACTTTGACCACTTCATGCCAAGAGCTGACTCATTGGAAAAGACCCTGATGCTAGGAGGGATTGGGGACAGGAGAAGGGGACAACAGAGGATGAGATGGCTGGATGGCATCACTGACTTGATAGACGTGAATTTTAGTAAACTCTGGGAGTTGGTGATGGACAGGGAGGGCTGGCATGCTGCGATTCATGGGGTCTCAATGAGTCAGATATGACTGAGCAACTGAACTGAACTGAACTGATATGAACTGAAGGACATTGCATTGTAGTTTAAGACTTTCTTTTCTTTTTGGTTTAAATTCTTCTGTTGTATTTTCAGTCTCCTGTTAAAGACTCAACTGAAGCAACTTGGCATGCACCCAGCTTCTCATTAATTATTGATTGTAAATAATTTTCTTGTGATCAAGGGAAAAAAGCTACATGCTGATTGATTTAGTTGATTTAGTTGAATTAACAGGAAAAGTTTTCTTTATCTTAAATAAAATACCTTGAAATGGAATAATAAGATAATTAAGCATAAGAGATGAGGTCTTCTAAGCATAGCCCAGATAAAAGATATTTATTTTAGAAAAGTCAATTCCTCTACATAAGAAATACAAAGGAAATTATTGTCCTGTTGTTGTTGTTTGAGATGGAGGGAGGGAAGCTGGCAGCTGGTGCTAAAGAAAGTTATCATAAGTGGCAAGGATAAAGTAGAAAAACTGGACATAAGAAAGCCAGGGAAAAAATTAAATTACACTTTATGCATACTGAAGATCTAATTTTAAGACAATCATGTTTAGTATTTAAGTTTTTTTTTTCTTGTCACATCTATTGTCATCATCTGCTGTCCCATATCTGCAATAAAAATCATTTCTACCATTATATTTGTTTTAATGATATTTATGGAGAATAAATAAAATGTTAGGAAATAGTAAGGAAAACAGAGAAAGAAATTTTAAAATGAAATGTAAAGTGGGCAGCAACTGTGAAACAAGTTTAAAAATGAAATAACCATTAAAATACATCTTATTAATATTGAAAAACTCCTAAAATTCAAACTAATATTAAAGAGCTAGAAAATCTCAAGATTCATGTGATTATAGTTATAGGTTTCTTATTTAAACATAAAGGATATAGACAGATTGTTTAAGGTTTGTGTCATCTGAAATATACTTATTTCATAAAGAGCTGTTTAATTTACAATGAAAGCATTCTTTAGTTGTTGCTTGCCTCTAATTTAACTTATGAATTGATCTGAAAAAAGTATAGTCATCAATTATATATTCTGCTTAAATCTTCCAGAAACTTCTCTTTCATGACATTTTCCTCTATTTATACATATTTGAATGTAAGTAAGTATATTCAAAACATGTAGTTTTCTTTCTTTTTTTTTTTTTTTTATTAGTTGGAGGCTAATTACTTCACAACATTTCAGTGGGTTTTGTCATACATTGATATGAATCAGCCATAGAT